>NC_063067.1:17103203-17180703 GCF_018812025.1 Megalobrama amblycephala
GATGGTGGGACTTTCTCAATCACTTTGAATCCAATGTCAGCACACACATACCTTCAATCTTTTCTCATTACAAGCACCAGAACGTAAGAAACCTCTAAGAACATTCTTTGTTGATGACAGAGTGTTTTCCCTGTAAAAGGAAGCTTAACTGTTCCAAGTGACCTCTCTTTACCCAGAACTCCTGTCAGCATGTACACTTGACAAAAACAAAAAAACTTTCAGGAAATTACTGGTTTAAAACAAGCAAAATTGCAGCAAAAAACACAAAACAGGGTAATTCTGTGGAAAAATATCTTTAGGAAAGCAATTACATCCTGCAACAACATATGACAACATCGGAACTTTAAAAGTGGGATGAAGGTAAGGGGATATTAGAGGAAAATTATGTCATAATTTATTCCCCCTCACATCATTCTTTCTTTCTTTAGTGGAGAGAACTGACGTTTTTTGGGGGAAACGGAGTGTTAAATTCTCACTAATGGGTGTAACGATTGATACATCATTATATCGTGATACAAAAACGTGACGATGTGTAGCCTATCTGTGATGTATATGATATGATTCGTGATAGTTAGTTTTATCCAAGACACAGCGTACTGTATTTATAAGGTATAATACACCGCAAAAATGTCAATTCTGTCATCATGTACTCACCCTCATGTCATTTCAAACGTATAAGATTTTCGATCATCTTCAAACACAAATGAAGATATAATTCCCTTGAAACTTAAAAGATCTAATCCAAATTCATCTCTTCTGAGGAGACACGATGGCTTTCTGTGATGAACACACACACGAAAACGACATGAGGGTGAGTATGAAGAGAGAATTTTTAACCTTTGGATGAACTAATAAAGTTTGGGAATAGTCATTTTGACACGCTTTGTGATTAACTGTCATTGATCATCTGAAGCGATACGCGCTGCATGGAGCGGCACTCAAAGTGAAAGCGCAAACATCATTTAAAGTGGCACTCCTCAAAGTGAAAGCATAATTTTACTCATCATATTACGTTTTTAGTTTTGGTAGTATGATGACTTCAGATTGTTTATTCTAATCATAAGTGCATTAATATGCGCACGGCTTAGTCTGTGTAAAAGAGATTTCAACGAATGCCTGCATTGAAAGCGTGAGCGTATTGCTTTTTTAGAAAAAATTAAAGGTTTACAGAGTTTCAGTAATAGTACTACATTAAACTACTATATTTAATGTTGAATATAATGTATACAGTAAAAATGCAATGGCGGAATATTTGTGGGTCCTCCTGATAATGCCAAATGTCTGATTTTACCAGTATTTATATGTAGTCAGTGACAGAGTGCAAGAATGAATATTTCTATGGTGTCACCATTGTTTTACTGCTTTAAGAAGTTCTCTCTTAGGTTTCAGCTATCCTAATTCTAATTTCATGTTAAAATTCAGTTTTATTGTTCAGTGACACCTAGTCGAATGTTAATTTACATACATACAAAAGGTTCAATTAAATCTTGAAATATTGTGAATTCTTTTAAGTTGTATGCACAACAAAGAAAGTTATTGAAAATTGTTTATGTTTTGGATATAAATCTGTTATTTAAATTTCAGTGTCATTTTTTATTTTGTTCAAAATATCACGATAAGTATCGTATCGTGAACCCAGTATTGTGATACGTAACAAATCGTGAGCCAAGTCTATCGTTACACCCCTACTCACTATACATCACTACAAAACTGGTGCCATTTTGGTCTCATATACATACACTATGTTCAAAAAAAAAAAAAAAATGTTGAAATAAGCAGAATTTTCAGCATCATTACTCCAGTCTTCAGTGTTAAATGATTCTGACCTTCAAAAATAATTCTAATATGCTGATTTGGTGCTCAAGAAACATTTCTTATTATCAGTGTTGTGCTGCATAATACTTTTGTGGAAACTATAATACTTTTTCTCAGGATTCATTGATGAATAGACAGTTCAAAAGAACAGCATTTACTATAAATTACTGTCAATTTTGATCAATTTAATGCATCCTTGCCAAATAAAAGTATCAATTTCTTTCTTTAAAAAAAAAAAAAAAAAAAAAATATATATATATATATATATATATATACACACACACAAGCAGAATTATATATATATATATATATATATATATATATATATATATATATATATTTTTTTTTTTTTTTTTTGTAAAGAAATTGATACTTTTATTTGGCAAGGATGCATTAAAGAGACTTTAGTAAAAAAAAGTATTATAGTTTCCACAAAAGTGTTATGCAGCACAACACTGATAATAAGAAATGTATTTTGAGCACCAAATCAGCATATTAGAATTATTTTTGAAGGTCAGGATCATTTAACACTGAAGACTGGAGTAATGATGCTGAAAATTCAGCTTATTTCAACTCATTTAAATTTTAATAATATTTCACAATGTTTCACAGTTTTTACTGTATTTTTGTTCAAATAAATGCAGCCTTGAGTACAAGAGATTTGTATCAAAAGTATAAAATCTAAAAACTTTTGAATGCTAGTGTATGTGTAAAAAAACACTACATTTATTTTATTTTTGTGTTTGTTTTTTCCTTTTTTTTTTGTCATGAAGATGTCACGTTTGGCCTCTCTCCACCCGTCTTTCTGATTTATTGCTATATTAGAAAAAAGCATTATATTTCATATAGAATGTTTACAATTTCGACACTACTTGCACTATAAAAACCTTTCCAAACCAGAAAAGGCACACCTGAAGATATTGTTACCCAAGCAGTGACTGCCCTAAAACAACATCACATTTACCAGCTCAAAAGCTGTTTTTTTTTTGTCTCACGTGTCTGTCCTTAGGATATTTCACTCACCTGCCAGACATCCATCACCCGGGGAAAACACTTGCGGCAAGCATTGCCTTTACAATAATGTCTGATGTATCATATGTTTCCTGATTCCATAGTATGATTAGATGTTTGGTACATGATATGTGCAGTGTGTAGTATGAGAATTTGCTAAGTATTGTTTAAAGTCGCTCACACTCACTTTCTCGTGCCCTCCTGTGAGCTCGCTGCCTCTCTCGCTCTCTCCGCTGGCTCTGGAGAGACTCTGTGCCCGTCTCTGTGTCCAATCCATCCCGACTACTCACCGCATTGGCACTAGTACACACACACAAACAGAAAGGTCTTCATTATAAGGCATCCCTATTATGCTGATTCACAATACAACTTGGCCACAAGTAGAGAAAATGTTCTGGGAAACCTTGTGAAATTATGATTACCTACATTCAATTTCATCGCCAACAGATATTTCATTGTTTAGGGGTATATGATTTACAGCCGTGCATTTTCAGCAGCTGTCACTAGTCATTTAATGCTGACAATGTAGAACGTTTAGGACCGGCTGGGATGAACTGCAGCCCAGGAGTTTCAAATCCTGCAGGGCTGCGGTTGGGCCCCAGAAGAGCAGGTTGTTGGGGGTAAATGGGGCCGAGATACAGTGTGAAAATAAATAAGTCTATGCGGATATGCCAAAGGCCAGATATTCTAGCAGAGTGGGTGGAAAGCTTTTGCTCAGGGCAGAAAAGTAACATAAGTTTGGTGAGAACAGCTTGCTGTGACACATGCAAAGAAGCTCACACATGATAACACATGTGATAAATGCTGGTTATTTTTGAATGGTTGCTCTGGAGGGAAAAAAATATAGCATAATTACTGTGGGAATCAGAAAGTGACATTTTTGTATGCATTTCAGCACAAAAACCTGCATTCAAGATCATGTCCAAGGACTGAATAAATGCAACCTTGAATGCAATGCAAGTCATTTCAGAAAAAAAGTATATGCTAAATCTAAAAATACAAATAGATATAAACTACAACTTCCTACAGAACAAAGGGTAGCCTAGTGAATGTAATTTGATTTAAGATACATTAATATCAGTTTAGGGTAGATTTTAGGGCACACTGTTACCGTTACCTGTTTTGCATAATTCTTTTAATAAACCTGAGCACTAAAACAATGCAAATAGATATAAACAACACTGTCAGCTTCTGAGTCATTCTTAATGAATTCCCCACAGTATTTTTTCATATCCCTTAAAGGGTCTTTTCTGAAGTAAATTTACCCAGACATATTTACCTCGTTTTTAAGTTATAGTTTTTGCTTTGTGGCAGGGCACATTATCCTACTGAAAGAGGCCACAGCCACCAGGGAATACCGTTTCCATGAAAGGGTGTACATGGTCTGCAACAATGCTTAGGTAGGTGGTACGTGTCAAAGTAACATCCACATGGATGGCAGGACCCAAGGTTTCCCAGCAGAACATTGCCCAAAGCATCACACCGCCTCTGCCGGCTTGCCTTCTTCCCATAGTGCATCCTGGTGCCATGTGTTCCCCAGGTAAGCGACGCACGCATGATGTAAAAGAAGCGTGATTCAACAGACCAATTTGAGCTACAGTAGCTCGTCTGTTGGATCGGACCACACGGGCCAGCCTTCGCACCCCACGTGCATCAATGAGCCTTGGCCGCCCATGACCCTGTCGCCGGTTCCACTTTTGATACATACTGGCCACTGCAAACCAGGAACACCCCACAATAGCTACAGTTTTGGAGATGCTCTGACCCAGTCGTCTAACCATCACAATTTGGCCCTTGTCAAACTCACTCTAAACCTTACGTTTGCCCATTTTTCCTGCTTCTAGCAAATCAACTTTAAGGACAAAATGTTCATTTGCTGCCTAATATATCCCAACCACTAACAGGTTGTGTGATGAAGAGATAATCAGTGTTATTCATTTCACATGTCAGTGCTCATAAAGTTATGCCTGATCATGTGTGCACTTTTGTTTTTATTCTCATTTTTAGTCAAGTGAATTTAACTTCTGCTTTAAAAAGCATTATTTTTAATTTTTAGATTACAATACAACGTTACAGTGTAATGTAATTTTTCTTCTTTGTACATAGTGTGCCAGACTACATGGTTACATTCGTCTTCAATATGAACATTGTTTGTAGGACAACAATAGGCAGGATGTGAAATATTTTTTTTATTTATTTTTTTTAATAATGACATATATACTGTATATCGCCATTTAGCCAAAAAAATACCGAGATATGACTTTTTTTGGCCATATCGCTCAGCCCTACATCAGTGTAAAAAAAAGTCTTTGGAATATAATGATATTGTTCAGGGGAAAATAGTTTTAACCAAGCAAATGAATAAGCCATGAGTGATTTCGAGTCATTTTCCAAGCATTTCCATCTGAAATTGTATCTTACTCAAGCTTACTCATTTACATCCACGTGCCAAAAAGGCAAGTCCCGCCCCTCAAGCACAATTAGCTCAAACAAAACAGTGTGCTAATGTCTCTCTCTGCTGGATGAAGTCTGTTATTTCACCAGTATGGTGATGATTCACCAAAACATCAATTAAGTCACCAAAAACTGTGCATTTAAGCAGTGGATCTCAACTGGCAGGACATGGCCTTAAACTTGGTCACAGCAGGTTTGTGCTGATTGCAAAAATAGGGGAAAAGCAAAGCTAAATGCAAATAATAAAAAGCATAATTAATATAATAATATATAATTAGGTCAGTAAAATACATAATCTTATAGAATTTAAAAAGTGAAGAGAAATCCCTTGGTATTTGTTTTGTTGTTGACGCCAAAGGTGAAGTAAAAAGAAAATACAAATCACTTAAAGGTGCCCAAGAATGCTTTTTCACAAGATGTAATATAAGTCTAAGGTGTCTAAGGAAACGATGGTAACTTTAACCTCATTTAACAGTACATTAGCAACATGTTAACGAAACATTTAGAAAGACAATTTACAAATATCACTAAAAATATCATGCTATCATGGATCATGTCAGTTATTATTGCTCCATCTGCCATTTTCGCTGTTGTTCTTGCTTACCTAGTCTGTTGGATTCAGCTGTGCACAGATCCAGACGTTACTGGCTGCCCTTGTCTAATGCCTTTCATAATGTTGGGAACATGGGCTGGCATATGCAAATATTGGGGCGTACACCCCAACTGTTACGTAACAGTCAGTGTTATGTTGAGATCCGTGTGTTTTCCAGAAGTCTTTTAAACAAATAAGATTTACATAAGAAAGAGAAAGCAATGGAGTTTGAAACTCAATGTATGTCTTTTCCATGTACTGAACACTTGTTATTCAATTATGCCGAGGTAAATTCAATTTTTGAATCTAGGGCACCTTTAAACAATTAAAATTTAATTTTGCCTGAATTACAATGGCTTACAAATAACTTCCCAAATGTAACAAAATTAACAGTGTGAAATATATTTTATTTATCATTTGATGCATTTAATGCACATTTCTTGTACTCTGCGAGTTAGTATGTTGCAGTGAGCATCAGGCAGACGGACGGTTCAGTCCTGGGGGAGACCGAGGCAGCTGTGTCACCCTGCAGATCCCGCAGGGCCACAGAGACGGGCTTTTAATGTCCACTAATCCGGATTAGCTGCTCAACGGACAGCCGAAAACATACTCTCCTCACCCTACCAAATGTATTCAGCAGGACCACTAAATAATGCACAGCACAAAGGGAGCAGGCAGGGGATAACATTTGGTTACTTACTGATGCTTACAGTGAACCTTTTATAATGGAAATGAGGGAGATTTCTTGTGGGAGAAACATGTGAATGGGAATTCATATTCATTTCAAGCTAAATTGTCTGGTAGTCTGTTGGAGAGATGCTGGGAGAAAAGGACTGACATGAGGAAAAGGAAGCTGTCTGCGGTTCACAGTTGTGCCACTAGATGTTCTGCCACAAGATGGCGCTAGACACTACAGAAAACAAGTGGTGAGAACTCTCTGGTGGGGTGAGAAGGCTACAACTGAGAACAACACACACACACACACACACACACACACACACACACAAAGCCTGAAAGTCAAACATTAGATAAAAACAGCAGGACTTTCACAGAGTGAACAGGTGCAACAGGGACTACAAAGAAAGACTGTTACAAAATTGCCCTGTAGCACGTTGATCTAAATTTAGCCTTCAACATCTTCAATACGTACAAAGAGAATATTTAATCTGTGTGTTTGCTGTAGAAGCGCAACATAACCAGCTATGCAGCAGCGCACTCAAAGCCTTCACAGCATAAGCAATGTAAGAGTGTTTTTAGGGACAAAGCAAACAAGTCTGATTTGTTTTAGCAAATCTATTTGAGCGGTTTATTTCAATTAAATGATTTACAACCAAATTATTGCCTGATATAAATGCAAAATACTACATGGTAGTTTTTTTATATATACAGTGTTGCTTGAAAGTTTGTGAACCACTTGCAGAAACTGTGAAAATGTGAATAATTTAATCAAAATCAGGGATCATACAATATGCATGTTATTTTTTATTTAATAATGTCCTGAGTAAGATGTTTTACATAAAAAATGTTTACATATGAAAAAAATAGCTGCATTTATAAAACGACCTGCTCAAAAGTTTGTGAACCCTTGATTCTTAATACTGTGTGTGGTTACCTGATGATCTACGACCGTTTTTTTTTTTGTTGTTTTTTTTTTTGTGATGGTTCATGAGTCCCTTGTTTGTCCTGAGCAGTTAAACTGCCTAATATTCTTCAAAAAAAAATTCTCCAGTTCCCAAAAATTCTTCAGTTTTCAATCATCTTTTGCATATTTGAACCCTTTCCAGCAGTGACTATGATTTTGAGATCCGTCTTTTCACATTGAGGACAACTGAGGGACTCAAACACAACTATTAAAAAAGGTTCAAACATTCACTGATGCTTCAGAAGGAAATACAATGCATTAAGAGTCAGGGTTGAAAACTTCTGAACAGGATAAAGATTTTCTTATTTTGTTTATATATCTTTTTTTTTTTTTTCTTCATTTAGTACTGCCCTTCGGAAGCAACAGAAGACACTTAAATGTTTGCTAGAAGACAAATTAAGTACAATATTCCTTGATCTTCAAATTCAAAAGGTTTTCACCCCCCGGCTCTTAATGCATCGTGTTTTTTCCGAAGCATCAGTGAATGTTTGAACCTCTTTTAATAGTTGTGTTTGAGTATCTCAGTGTGAAAAGATGGATCTGAGAATCATAGTCACTGCTGGAAAGGGTTCAAATAAAGCAAAAGATGCTGGAGGATTTTGACCTGACCTGGAGGATTTTTTTGAAGAATATTGTGCAGTTTAACTGCTCAGAACAAACAAGCGGCTCATGAACAACCATCACAAAACAAAAAAATGTGGATCATCCAGGTAATGACACACAGTATTAAACACACAAAATCTGCAAGTGGTTCACAAACTTTCAAGCATATATATATATATACACACACAAACACAAACACACACGCATAACCACTATAATAAAGTATATGGTATTTGTCAAAGAATGAGTTATTATGTGGGCAGCTATGTATATGACTGTAGGGAAGCATTGATACATGACTGGTTGAGCACTTGACCACATGAATGCTGGCAAATCAAACAAACACACGGAACTTTGCGAGACAAAAGTGTGTTCTATTAGAATGCAGTTTAAGAGACAGGCTCTGGGATTCAGATGTGGCTCCTGGAAGGACAAGAATGATATTTTCCATCCAGCTGGATAACAGACATCTGCTACTGCTGTGACTGTGGTCAGGAACTCAGAACAAATCAAATCAGTGGTTTTGTAATGTTTGTCAAGAGCGTGAGCGTGTGTGTTTTTGTGACATATCAGGACACAAATTTGTATAATGACATGGGTATGACATAGGTATTACAAGGAGAGGGGGACTTATGAGGACATTACCCCATGTCCCCACAGTTTCCTGTGATGGGTAGGTTTAGGGGTAGGGGTAGTGTAGGGGGACAGAAAATATGGTTTGTACAGTATAAAAAGCATTACGTCTATGGAATGTCTCCACAATTCACAAAAACAAACCTGTGTGTGTGTGCATGTGTGTGTTCATGCGTATGTTTGAAGATGTATTTGTCTGGTTATTAAAAAATCCAATGCATATGCATAATATAATGCATATATGCAAATCATACAATGACTTGAATACACTTCTATATTGGACATCCTTTCAATTTCTGAATTAAAATGTATTGTTATTTTTTGTAGGCCTTAAAGGCGTAACTGTCCAAACACTAGGGGTGTAATGGTACACGTATTCATACAGAAAATTTTCAGTACAGGTGTTTCGGTTTGGTACTCACGTACTGAACGAATACAGTGTTGTTTTAACCACTTCACATGCGGAATGGGACAATATTGTATATATTCATATACTTGATGTTTCAAAAACATCTGAAAAATAATGAGGGACACAGAGTGAGCTGCTGCCGGATAAGTGCATGAGACATGCTTTATATTATGTGCTTCAAACTAAACCATAAACCTTCATGGCTTGCTCTGCTGTCAGATGCATGTGTTGTTTAATGCGTTTGAGATGCATTTTCCTCAGTGCACGACGTACATCTTACACGTGTATACTTACCTGTAAATGTTACAAATTCATGCAAGTATTTCCATTTCGCATAAAGGATTATCCTGACAGCAAGCGAGTCTAGGCTTAACTTCGCAGACTTCAATGAACGAGTTCAGGAGCGCGCATTTGTGTCAAATAGAGGAAATGAATTAGAATGGGAGTGCGATAATTCTAACCTTATTCTAAAATATTTTGTATAAAAAAAAAAAAAGTATACTTCAAATCTATTCACCTAATTACCAAAGCACCATATACTGCAGTGTGTTGCTGGCGGTTGCAGCAATATTGATAGACAATTTTTTTAATTTAAAGACAGACTTAGTTTATTCAATACCACTGTTTAACCTGTTAACCTGTGGAAGGATGCCAGTGCACTGAAGCATTCTTTCTTTACATTAGTTCAAAGTTACTGTTAGGTTTAAAAAACACACACACATACGATTTTTTTTTTTTTCCCAGTTGTACCAAAAACATACTGAACCGTAACTTCAAAACCAAGTTACGTACCAAACCGTCATTTTTGTGTACCGTTACACCCCTACCAGACACTGTAATAAAGAAAAAAGACACATTAAAAGGATAAAAAAATTATAGTTTCAAAAGTTTGGGGTATATATATTTGCATATGCCAGCCCATGTTCAAGGCATTACACAAGGGCAGGACGTCTGGATCTGTGCACAGCTGAATCATCAGACTAGGTAAGCAAGCAAGAACAATAGCGAAAAATGGCAGATGAAGCAATAATAACTGACATGATCCATGATATCATGATATTTTTAGTGATATTTGTAAATTGTCTTTCTAAATGTTTCGTTAGCATGTTGCTAATGTACTGTTAAATGTGATTAAAGTTACCATCGTTTCTTACTGAATTCACGGACACGAGCCGTCGCTATTTTCATTTTTAAACACTTGCAGTCTGTATAATTCATAAACACAACTTCATTCTTTATAAATCTCTCCAACAGTGTGTAATGTTAGCTTTAGCCACAAAGCACAGCCTCAAACTCATTCAGAATCAAATGTAAACATCCAAATAAATACTATACTCACATGATCCGACGCATGCATGCAGCATGCATGACGAACACTTTGTAAAGATCCATTTTGAGGGTTATATTAGCTGTGTAAACTTTGTTTATGCAATATATATAGAGTCGAGAGCTCAGGGGGCGGGGAGCGCGAGCAATTAAAGGGACAGCAGCCTGAATCGGCGAATTTCTAATGATGCCCCAAAATAGGCAGTTAAAAAAATTAATTAAAAATCTATGGGGTATTTTGAGCTGAAACTTCACAGACACATTCAGGGGGACACCTTAGATTTATATTACATCTTGTAAAAAACGTTCTAGGGCACCTTTAAAGGTATACTATATAACTTTTTTGTTCAAAATTAACTAAAATTTAAATAATGAGTCAATACATTGTCAATTTTTCTAAAATGTGTTTTTGTCCTACTCTGATTCATTTTGGCAAGCCTATTATAAGTGTTTATATTTTAGATTATTTTTAAATAATAAAACACAAATCAACACTAACTTGGCTTTTCAGTGATGGCAAGAACTGAGGGATTTTAAATGCTGGAATTTATTTTCAAGGAAGTACTGAGTCTATTAATGGATATAGCTACAGTAACGTCTTCAGCTAATCAGCTTGAGATCCTTTCCATCTAAACTGGTTATATCTCTTAAGCCTAGTAGTGAATGTTTCATGAACAGTAGGATAATCTCTCTCTCTTTTCTTTAGTTTTGAGAAAGAACCATATTCAACCACACAGTCATGCACAACCAAAACAATGTTCTTCAGCAAAATGCATGCAGTTTTGTTTTTTAACCGCTAGAGGGCCAAAAGTTACAGTGTACAGTGTTTTTGAAAGAAGTCTTTTACCTTCACCATGGCTGCATTTATTTGATCAAAAATACATTAAAAACTAATATTGTTAAACATTATTACTATTTTATATTTTAATATATTTTAAAATGTAATTTATTCCTGTGATGGCAAAGCTGAATTTACTTCAGCAGTCATTACTCCAGTCTTCATTGTCACATGATCATTCAGAAATCATTCTAATATGTTGATTTGGTGCTCAAAAACAGTTGTACTTTTTAATATTTGTGTGGAACACAATAAAAATACATTTTTTAATAATTCTTTGATGAATAGAAAGTTCAGAACAACCGCATTTGTTTGACTTTTTTGTAACAATTTCTTTTGATCAATTTAATGCATCCTTGCTGAATAAAAGTAAAATCTTACTGACCCCAAACTTTTGAACGATAGTGTGAGACTGAAACGATAGTGTTTGAAAACTTCTTTGAAAATGATTAAGATCCAAGGGGTAAGGAAAATATTATTACTTTTACTTGGTGGCTATACTACTTGAGCTATCCAGTCAAATAATATTTTTTGCTAAAAACTGCATAAATAAATGTATGAAGCCAACATTAAGAACTTGACCCTATGAACTAGATTTATACATTTCATCATCATTATTTGTCATACATCCATTTGTCACAAACCCATGTTTCACAGTTAAAATGGGATGTGTTCTTATCAGACCTTGTGTACTACGGGCCTAAAAAGTGAGTAATAAATGGGGATTTGTCAGACAAATTATTTGCATGGCATTACTCACTGGAAAGAGGGGGGTCTGGAATCTCCAATCCCTCCAGTTCGCTCCAAGGGTGGTGGTAGCTCTTTGTGGCTCTCTGTGCATTGAGATCCCCCATCCGAGTGTGTGCCTTCAGCCAACACCAACTAGAGCCAAACACACACATACAATTACTCACAAAGGCTTCAGGAAGAAACTCTCAAGACTATCTACTAGCCCTGCATAAATAAGTAGACCAGCAGAAGGAAGAGAAGAGAGTGCATTTGTCTGAGCGGACAGGAGTGTGAAAAAAGGCAAGTCAGTTCACTTGGCGGGCTTCCTGGTAAAGGCCCTGGCAGCTATTTCAACATATTTCAAATCAGCGACCACAATGGTATCATAAATGATGCATTCCTTGCTCAAATCACACACAAAAACACTATTTTTCAGGTTGGTTTAGTGAAATTTTATGCAAAAGAACAGCAAATATTTCTATGGCTGCATCCGAAATCACCCCCTATATATTACCCAATGTGGGTACAGCATAATGAATTCCTTTTTTTTGTTTGTTTTATTAAGGGTTGTACATAGTTTCCATGACACAGTTCAAGAGGCAGCCCTTTCAACACACTCAGTGTCCGAATTCACTTGCTCGATTTCATTCACTCCTTCAAGTAGACTATATTAGTGGATTGATTTAGGGAATAGTGACTGAGGGTATAGAGGGCGATTTAAAAAACAGCTTATGAGTTGTCTGACTCCTCTTCAATTAATCTGAGACAAAAAAAGGGGGCCTTATAATGAGGCACATTGTTTTCATGATTCAAATAATGGGGGGTAGATGTAGATACCTAAGGCTATACCCATAAAAACACACTCTATTATTCATATTCTCTGCACAAACCAATGATAAACCTTAGAGAACAGCAGAAATCCAGTGCACTATGGTAATTAAAGCAGTGATCATGTTATAGTACACTGAAGGTCTCTGTGAAGGTCTTGGACAGCAGGCGGTGAAGCACATATTTTAGTGCTGCACAGCTCAATGTCATGTATCTCAGCATGTCTGAGCAGCTCTCTGCAGCTGGAGGCTCGCTGGAGTCCACTAACCTGTATTTTGCAGCTCACACCAACTCCAACCAACACTACAGGTATAACACCTGCTTTTAATAGTGTAGATGTGTGTTTTAGAGCTGATAATCAGATTAATTATTATTCCTCGGTTTTGCTACCACTATCAAAAGGTAAATATTTAAAGAATCCTGTATTTGTGGCTATATTTTTTTATGAGTAAACATCTCAAATACAGAGTTTATTTCAGACTGCAATCCATTTCATTTCTGTAATGTGACGGAACATATTCAATGAGAAAAATTTCTTGATTTTATTCAGCAAGAATTGATCAGATCTTGAGGAGTGGTTTCGTTTATACTGTAATTGTTTGAAAACTACAAGGCCTTGGTGACATCACACAAAAAGCATAGTCATTTCAGAAGTGGAGGAAGTTTAACATTTTAATGAATGATTAGAAAATACAAACATCATTTGTTTTTTGTTTTTTCAGAGAAACAGGCACCGATGAACTGTATAATAAGAACGGAAACATGTATTAAGATTTAAGATGGTCTCTTAGCCTGGCCAAGCTGGTGTTTAGCTGATTGGCCACCTGGTTTCCCAGCTTGGCCAGCTGAAAAGTGTTTGTATGTTTTTGATTCAGTAAAAAGAGCCACTCATAAGAGCCATTCATTCAGGAATCAGACAACACTGGCTGTGCTGGGGGCGGGGAGCGCGAGCAATTAAAGGGACAGCAGCCTGAATCGGCGCATTTCTAATGATGCCCTAAAATAGGCAGTTAAAAAAATTAATTTAAAAAAAAAATCTATGGGGTATTTTGAGCTGAAACTTCACAGACACATTCAGGGGACACCTTAGACTTATATTACATCTTGTAATGTAATACATAATCTTTTTCTTGACTAAAAAGAGCTGGTTTATAAGAGTGATTTGTTTGGGAATGTTTTTGACTCACTAATGGTGTATTCACACCGTTAGTGAATACACCAATCGAACTCAAGTTCGTTTCCCTCCTTGGTGCAGATCTTTTGGGCAGGTGTGAATACAGCAATCGGACTCGGGTGCGGACCAAACAACTGTGCCGAGACCCAGCTGAAGAGGTAGTCTCGGTACAGTTCCAAACGAACTCTAGTACTCTGTCCAATGAATGGATGACCTTAGCACACGTGTGGTTTTGTTTACAAATTTTGGTTCACTTGCAAAAAAGGGCAGTGTGAAAGCAAACCACACCAAACAAAAAAAATATTTTTTTAAAAATCAACATTGTATTTAGTCCAGACCCAAGCAAGTGAACTAGCGGACATTCCTGATGTGAATACACCCTAAAAAAGCCAGTTAATAAGAGTAATTTGTTCAAGAATCGGACTACACTTGTCGCGCAATATTTGTTTGATTCACTAAAAAGAACCGGCTCATAAGAGTCCCTTTTTTTGAGAATCTAATTTAACACCGGTCAAGCTGGATGTTTTTGATTCCGTAAAAAAAAAAGAGCCAATTTATAAGAGTGATTCAGGAATCAGACTACACAGGTCCTGCCACAGTGCTTCCCACAGACTTTACTTGGGCGTGATTCCCAATTAATCAATAGCGCACATTTATGCCAAGCAATTGCTAATGAACTCGAGTTGATGAATTATGACTATGTCTACTTTATGGCCTTTATATATTATGTTTTAGAGACGGTTGTAATGCTGACTTCACACCAGACGCGACTTGCGCGAATAAATCATATAAATGTATATATAGCTCAAATTGAGTAAAGACCGTTTTTTACAACTTATCAGATTGTCCGACCTCCTCACTCACTTTCTTTCAAACACGATCCTTTTTATTTCTGTTTCTATAAATGTATGAAGATGTATAGCGACGATGATTTTGTCCTCCATTGTTGTTTCGAATTTCTGCCTCAGCTCGCTACGTCACGTCACTACTAGAGCAAGCTCCTGATTGGTTAACGCAGCGCGGAAATTTGCCAAAGTTCAGATTTTTCAACTTGCGCGATTCACGCGAATCACTCAATTTGCTTCATTCGCGCCGCAGGATGTCAATTCGCGTCTTTGCATTAACATGTAAATCACTCGCGCTTACCGCTTCATTCGCGTCCGGTGTGAATGCACCATAAGAATGCATATTTTATCTCCAAGTAGCCCGCAATGACATTTCAAAATAAGAGTCCCTGTGTATTTCGTGCTTGTTTATAATTAAAGCAGAACTAAGTAACTTTTTTTACCTTCATAAATAGTTTTCTAAGTCCTTACAATGGTTAATTGACTTGTAGTGGTGTGTTTGAGGCGTGCACTAACCCCCTCGGGCACGCCAGAAAACAGCACTTGCAAGTTGAGCTGCGCCGACCCGACACAATCTCGCCTCATGTTCACGTTCACGCGAGAGTGACAAAATTTTCGAAAATTACCCACCTCCATCGAGATTTCTTGTACTGTATTTGCAAAACTACTGCGCTGGTGAGCGTTGTAGTCATTGTAGTCCAGAGCTGCGCTTGGAGTATTTACGACAGTGTGATTCACTGAAGGAACCTGTAGGGGGAGCTTCGCAAATCTTACGGAGTTCCACTTTTAAAGTCACATGCTATTTTAATAGTATCAGTAAAATCTGTGTCCCATTCACTAAGAGACACTATTTGACAAAGCAAGGAGAACTGCATTTAATGCATAATATTAGTATGTAATTAAATATAATAGTAGCCAATTAAAATGAATTTCAATAAATAAAAATATTGTTAAAAAACTGTTGTTGTTTGTGACATGTAGTAGACCATTTTTGTGCCATAGGTAATAGGAGGATTTTTCACCTGGCTACCACTGCAAGTATATTTAAAACCTGTGGGAAGCACTGGGTTTAACAAAAAAAGAGCAGGATCATAAGAGTAATTTGTGCAAGAATGGGACTACAATGGACATGCTGTATTTTTTATTTTTTTTTTTTTTATTTTTTTTAAAGAGAGATATATTCGATCAGCAACTGGAATACAATGGTGGCGCTGTATTTGTTTGCTTCAACTAAAAAGAGCCGGTTCATAAGAATCATTTGTTTAGGAATCTAATGACACTAGTTGTTCTGTATGTTTCTGACTAACCAAATAGAATCTGTAAATAGGTGTAATTTGTTTGGGAATCTTACTACAATAATTTCGTTGTATGTTATGTAAAAACAGCCAGTTCATAAGAGTCATTTGTTGAGGAATCGGACTACCCAGCTCATGCATATGTTTGATGCACTAAAAAGAACTTCACTAAAGCCAGCTTAGGCCTGGGGATTTTTTTTCCAGCAGGGCTGATACATTAATATTTTGAAATGTCACAATCTGTCCAAGACAGAGAGGAGGGCACCATCCGTCTCACTTACCCAGGACACCACTCTGCCGTTGAAGCAGGGCAGCTTGGCGTTATCATCAGAGATTTCCTCTTTGACGACTCTGCGGGAAAGAACACAAACTGTTAGGGACTCTGTGAGAGCAGCACCCAGGATTGCACACCAGTTCACATCTATTTGCAAAAGCTGAGGCATACTGAAAGCATGTCACGCTCAAACAGCGGAATTTTCCACTTAGCTCTCAACTGCTGGCTGCTCATGATGAGAATGCTGAACGCCCCTGTTGACCGACTACTCTATTGAAAACTACTCCGTTTTAACGGGCCTCATTAGTACCTCATGCATATTCCAGATTACCTACTAAAACTGCTGCTGCTGGACTGATACAGTGGCTTAGTATAAATGTACATTTAATATTTCTCTATGTGTGTGCGCATTTATGAGTATTGAGGGTATATATATACATTTAAGTGTGTGCACATTTATGTGTGAAAGGTGTCAGGGCACAGGAGGTTATTAATAGAGTGAGCGAGTGTGTTAGCAGAGTGTCCATCCCAGGCTGTAAATTCCCTACATAAATACCACACGGTTACCCTTTAACCCTCCCAGTCGAGGTTCAGGAGTCACACACCTGCTGGTCTCATGTCACTGTGTACAGGACTAGTCCATACACACACATACAAACCACATGAGACTGAAAAAACCACTAAAGGGAAGGCTTGATTCGCAATCTGGCAAAGCAGGATTACTAGGAATGTACAATATATATTTAACACGGCCATGAGATCAAAAGGTGTTTTTATATTCTATATTATATTACATATTTTTAATGCTAAAACAATGCAAACCATTAATTAACTCTAAATATACCTGTATTAAAGGTGCCATCGAATGTTTTTTTACAAGATGTAATATAAGTCTAAGGTGTCCCCTGAATGTGTCTGTGAAGTTTCAGCTCAAAATACCCCATAGATTTTTTTTTATTAATTTTTTTAACTGCCTATTTTGGGGCATCATTAACTATGCACCGATTCATGCTGCGGCCCCTTTAAATGCTCACACTCCCCGCCCACAGAGCTCGCCTTGAACAGCATAAACAAACTTCACACAGCTAATATAACCCTCAAAATGGATCTTTACAAAGTGTTCGTCATGCAGCATGTCTAATCGCGTAAGTACAGTGTTTATTTGGATGTTTACATTTGATTCTGAATGAGTTTGAGGCTGTGCTCTGTGGCTAACGGCTAATGCTACACTGTTGGAGAGATTTATAAAGAATGAAGTTGTGTTTATGAATTATACAGACTGCAAGTGTTTAAAAATGAAAATAGCGTCGGCTCTCTTGTCTCCGTGAATACAGTAAGAAATGATGGTAACTTTAACCACATTTAACAGTACATTAGCAACATGCTAACGAAACATTTAGAAAGACAATTTACAAATATCACTAAAAATATCATGATATCATGGATCATGTCAGTTATTATTGCTCCATCTGCCATTTTTCACTATTGTTCTTGCTTGCTTACCTAGTCTGATGATTCACCTGTGCACATCCAGAGATTAATACTGGCCACCCTTGTCTAATGCCTTGAACATGAGCTGGCATATGCAAATATTGGGGGCGTACATATTAATGATCCTGTTACGTAACAGTCAGTGTTATGTTGAGATTCGCCTGTTCTTCGGAGGTCTTTTAAACAAATGAGATTTATATAAGGAGGAGGAAACAATGGAGTTTGAGACTCACTGTATGTCATTTCCATGTACTGAACTCTTGTTATTCAACTATTCCGAGGAAAATTCAATTTTTATTTCTAGGGCACCTTTAAATAAAACTTTCACATATGAATAACCACTAAAATTACACCGATTTCTCACAGTTCACCAACCGCTCTGACTGATTCATAAGTGTCACTGATTCACTAAAGAGAGCTGGTGTCCTGACAAATCGGGTCCTCCCTAGAAATTAGGTCTCTATCAGCTATAAAGTTAATGATTATACTAAGTACATACAAACTATAATAATTTAAAATATGTATAGCTTACTATATATAGTGCATAATAAAACAAATTCAACAATTTCCTTCACTTGACATAATAATAATAATAATAATAATTTCATACTAATAGCCTATTAAGTGAATAATTGAACATCATTACATTCTTTTTATAACTGAAATATTTGGACATTTAACGCTTAATTTAGAATAAGATTCTTTTTTAAGGAATCAGACATTGGATGCAGGGTATTTGTTTGGTTCACTAAAAAAGAACTGGTTCAAAAGAGTCATTTGTTCAAGAATCAGACTACGCTGACCTCACTGTATGCTTCTGGTTTACTAAAAAGAGCAGGATCATAAGAGTAATTTGTTCAAGAATAGGACTACAGTGGGAACCAGTTCATTAAATCAATTTGCTTAGGAATTGACCCTTCGCAAAGACCCGCCCCCCTTAGCTACTGTTGCTACATTCGACAAGCCATGACGCTCTCACGTCACACATTATGTTCTCAAGCAGTAAAAAATACATCACGGAGAAGAGGACACTGACAACGTGCCAAAACACAAGACAGGGCAGGTTACTTTTGGTATGACACAAAGTCTCAGCTTTCAAATTTTCTAATTTTTTAAGAAATTCAAACAATAAATACCGTTTTGAGGCTCTTTAATGTGTCATGACAGATCGCTGTAGCTCATTTCAAGCAGCACGTGAACCGATCATCTCTTCCTTCTAGTTATAGCATGAAATAAACATGAATGAACATCAGAAGGTATGTTGTTTCAACCGGGGAAAGACGTCAACATACACCATTTTTCAAGTTCAAGTCCACCAACGTTAACCAAACTCTGCTCTCTGGTTTGTTTGTCTGACAAAATGGCATCAAACTGTCAATCAAACTCCTGGCAAAAAATGAATTGGTCTACACTGTTCACATAGTTTGATTTACTCAAAAGATCCAGTTCATAAGACACATTTGTTTACAAATCTAACTACAAGTGGTTTGATTCTGAATCACTAAAAAGAACCATTTCATAAGAGTCATTTGTTCAGGAATTGGACTACACTAGTGGCACTGTAAGAACCTACTCATAATCATTTGTTTGGGAATCATACTGCAAAAGCCATTAACAGAACCGAAATCATGAAAATCATTTGGTTATGGTATTTATTTCTGTGTTCCCAATTTTTAGAAAGATCTCAAAGCTACAATCTGCAATCAAAAGTCACGTTTCAACATGAACTCAAATATTTCTCATCAAAATCTTCAAATACCAAACAACAAATATGCCAACAATTGTTTCATTTGTTTCTATTTCTCATAGAGACTTTTATCTGAGAAACGTTTCAAAGGTCTCATTTGAGGTATATTTTTTGTTGTAGAACAAAACGGAAACGGTGTCTCCGAGTAACACTAACCACAGATTATTTTAATCATAAATCGAACACAGCCACTCTAAAAACCCATCTGAAGTCCCTGAGGGAACATATAGCAAATTAGCCCTCCGGGTTGGCCTACTAACTGATGTCATGACTGAACAGCACTATACAGCCTCTTCTCTCCTCTTTTTTGTGCCTACTACATCCATTCTAGCTTGTCATTTTCTAACATTGTCTAACAATTTTAAAACGTTGTATCACATCACTTCTTAGGTTAATGTCTCTTTAAGATGAACTGCTTGTGAACTGCAGCATTCCTTCGAATCCCCACTGTATTAAAGCATCTGCTAAATGAATAAATGTAGCCTAGATGTAATATCTGTGATTATATTTTGACCGTAACATAAAAATCAATATTGTGCAGTGCAAAAATATGTTGACAGAGCGTTATGACTTGAGAAATTCCAGCAGTCTGACGTTATTATAACGTCTTCCTCTCCGTTCCTCCAGAACTTCCAGGTCACATCACCCACACGGCTGTGAGACTGAGGAGGTGAGTTGAATGGGACTGAAGGATGATGATAACATGGTCTTGTGGAAAGAGTTACAAAACAAGGAGAGTTTCTGCAGCCTGTACGAGCGCCCTGAGCCCAGCACAGGAAACTGGGGTGTAACTCTAGTCATGGGTAGGAAGTGTTTGTGTCCTCTCAAGAGGACTTTACAATATACAGCATGCATACAGCGAGGAACGTGGGGGTGGCTATAAGGAAGTGTGGTCTGTCCAAACTCACAAGGAAAGGTAACGCCTCTGGAGTAATAATATTGACTTAACACATAAAAATAATCTGAAGCAATTTAACAAAGTTTCTTATAAGGACAGTTCTCATTAAAATTCAGTAATTATTTGCTCACCCTCATGTCGTTCCAAACCTGTATGACTTACTTTCATCTGTGGAACACAAAAGATATTGCTTCTTTTGTCCATGCAATGAAAAGCCAATGTTGCTTGGGATGGACCCCACTGAAATTAATTTTATGGACAATTTTTTTTAATCTGTGTTGCACAGAACAATGTCATAAAAGAACATGAGGGTGAGTAAATGATGACTACATATTAATTTTGGGGTGAACTATCCCTTTCAGCAAGCAATAAAATTTTCAGAATCAGAATTAGCACCATGATGCTAGTATGCTATGGACGGTGGCCAGAGCATTGCTATGTGGTTACTATGTGGTCTTTTGCATGTTGCAATGTAGTAAAGAAAATATTAAAGCAAGCAGAAATATTAGAAAAACAAAATCTAATAAAAATTGCAAAAGCACATAATGAAATGACTAAAACTTAAATTAAAATGAAAACTGAAAATATAAAAAATATATATAATTTAAATGCTACAATGTTATAAAAAATAATACTAAACTAACTGGTTTTATTAAGTCAGATTTCTTAGAAAACAAAGTACAATTTTGTGCGTCAAAAAAATTATGACTTTTCAACAATATCTAGTGATGGCTGATTTCAAAACACTGCTTCGAAGCTTTATGAATCTTTTGTTTCGAATCAGGAGCACAAAAGTCATGTGATTTCAGTAAACAAGGCTTTGTTACGTCATAAGCGCTTCAAAATTTCAATAGTTCACGTGACTTTGGCAGTTTGATACGTACGGAAGAGGATTAGGGCCAAGCAATAATAAAAAAATAAAACCATCTCGAGATTAAAGTTGTTACATTTCGAGAAAAAACTTGTTACATTTCGAGAAAAAAGTTGAAATAAAATGTTGAGAATAAAGTCATTAAATTACGAGAAAAAAGTCGTTAAATTACGAGAACACATTCGTTAAATTATGAGAAAAATGTCGTTAAATTTCGAGAAAAAAGTCGAGATAAAATGTTTCGACAAATTCGTTCTCATAATTTAACGACCTTTTTCTCGTAATTTAATGACTTTACTCTCAAAATTTTTCTCGACTTTTTTTCTCGAAATTTAACGACATTTTTCTCATAATTTAACGAATTTATTCTCATAATCTAACGACTTTTTTCTCGTAATTTAATGACTTTATTCTCAACATTTTATCTCGACTTTTTTCTCGAAATTTAACAACTTTTTTCTCGTAATTTAACAAGTTTATTCTCAACATTGTATCTCGACTTTTTTCTTGAAATTTAATGAGTTTTTTCTCGTAATTTAATGAGCTTATTCTCAACATTTTATCTCGAATATTTCTCGAAATTTAACGAGTTTTTTCTCGAAATTTAATAACTTTAATCTCGAGATGGTTTCCAAAACACTATTCAAAACAAAAGATTGGTAAGGCTTCGAAGCTTCACGAAGCAGTGTTTTGAAATCGGCCATCACTAGATATTGTTGAAAAGTAATTTTTTTGGCGCACAAAAAGTATTCTCTTTGCTGCATAACATTTAGGTTGAACCACTGTAGTCACATGAACTGTTTTAAATATGTTTTTAGTATCTTTCTGGGCATCTGAAAGTGTTGATTATCTTGCTGGCAATAGAGGCCTCACTGAGCCATCAGATTTCATCAAAAATATCTTAAAGGTGCCCTAGAATCAGAATTTGAATTTACCTCGGCATAGTTGAATAATAAGAGTTCAGTACATGGAAAAGACATACATTGAGTTTCAAACCCCATTGTTTCCTCCTTCTTATGTAAATCTCATTTGTTTAAAAGACTTCCGGAAAACACTCGGATCTCAACATAACACCGTCTGTTACGTAACAGTCGGGATCATTAATATGTATGACCCAATATTTGCATAATGCCAGCCCATTAGACGCATTAGAAAAGGAAAGGCAGTATTAACGGCTGGATCTGTGCACAGACAAGGTAAGCAAGCAAGAACAACAGCGAAAAATGGCAGATGGAGCAATAATAACTGACATGATCCATGATATCATGATATTTTTAGTGATATTTGTAAATTGTCTTTCTAAATGTTTCATTAGCATGTTGCTAATATACTGTTAAATGTGGTTAAAGTTACCATCGTTTCTTACTGTATTCACGGAGACGAGAGTCGTTGCTATTTTCATTTTGAAACACGTGCAGTCTGTATAATGCATAAACACAACTTCATTCTTTATAAATCTCTCCAACAGTGTAGCATTAGCCGTTAGCCACAGAGCATAGCCTCAAACTCACACAGAATCAAACGTAACCATCTAAATAAATACTTTACTCACATAATTCGAAGCATGCATACAGCATGCATGACGAACATCTTGTAAAGATCCATTTGAGGGTTATATTAGCTGTGTGAACTTTGTAAATGCGCTGTAATATAGTCGAGAGCTCGTGTGGCAGATGGAGCGCATCTCTTAAAGGGGCTGTGCTGAAAAAATTAGTGCATAGTTAATGATGCCCCAAAATAGGCAGCTAAAAAAATTAATTAAAAAAAATCTATGGGGTATTTTGAGCTGAAACTTCACAGACACATTCAGGGGACACCTAGGACTTATATTATTATTCTTGTAAAAAAACAATCTAGGGCACCTTTAATTTGTGTTCTGAAGATGAACGAAGGACTTATGGGTGTGGAACGACATGAGGGTGAGTAATTAATGACAGAATTTTCATTTTTGGGTGAACCAACCCTTTAACTGATGCAACGCCAGTTCCATTTTTTTCATAATTTCAATATGGAAGGTGGAAGCTAGATATTTTACTTCATAACTTGTTAAATATAGATTTTTTTTTTTTTATTTTTTTACACAAATGCATCACTTCACTTCAGAAGACCTTTATTAACTGACTGAATGTTTAAATTGAAAGAACCAAAAGCATGTGCAAATGATAAACTTTCAGTCTATGATGGTTAAACTTTGCAATTAAACGGAGAATCACGTGACATCACAAATCCTGCGACGTGACTATCGCGGATGCACACATGGCAATATCGATGCTAAAACGATATATATGGTAGCCCTAGTACAATTTATGTTCGTAGCTCTAATAGCCTTACTAAAAAGGGTAAAAGAGATGCAAGCACCACTGATGACCATCACAGTGAATAAGATCGATCATATGACCATGCACATGCCCTCTTTCAGAAATCTATAGGGATTTTTTGACTAGCAACCACATGGTCATGATATCATTTATCTACTTCAGGGATTTCCTGTGTTGTGGGACCGTTCCATCTGTGAGCTGCGGCCAAGCTCAGTGCAATCCCGTAACAAATAATCAAGGCTGAGGCGAGGGCCAACCCAGTCCGATTAATGCACGATAATCAGCCAGTGAATGAGACCATGAGATTATTCACCTACAAGCTGCTAAGTACAGAGCGACATATCACTTCCAGTCAAACGCCAACCACATCCTTCCGCACAACACACGCGACAGCAGCGCTTTAAAAATTAAACACGACTGAAATCTTTCTGTGAAGACAGTGGGGGTCTGATAAAAAATACATCAACCTGGCCTGACACCAAGGAATCAATTACCAGGTAACCATTAGTTAAAACACAAGCACTCTCTGTATGCAACATGTACTGAGGGTACTTAAATGCGAATGAAATCCATCTGGAGCATTATTCCCAGTCTTCATTCATATGCTCCACTGATATCTTGTTAAACACATCAGATTCATTTAAGATTATGTTATCCAACAATCACACGCAGCAGCAGCAGTGCAGTAGAGGTAACTGGCACAAATTGGCCCTCAGAGAGATGGTGTTTGGGTGTCTGCCGCTGCTGTCTATCCTCAAAGCTTTGAGCAAAGGTTTACAGGAGTATTAACAGACTGTGGCGGATAATATCAGAAGAAATTATCAGAAGCAGCAGAATGTTGTTTATTATTACGGAGGACACACACAGTGGGGATCTATGGCAGTAATAGTGGGATTAGCGATGTTTATGTTGGACATTGTAGGGCTAGTTATGATGTGATAATAAGGGGTGCGTCTCTACGCCATCCAAGAGTTCATCGGTTCATTGCTGATCTGGAAATGTAAATGTTAGCCCACATTACAGAGGCCTAAAAACCATTTTTTGAGCGTGAGAGATCTCACAAGACTTGTACTGGTTGGATTTCTTCCGGCTTCATGAATGGTTGAAGAATAAACAATGCAAGGCTGTCTAAAAATAATTTGCCGCATTTAGCTGCACACAAAATAAATCATCTCCCGCTGGAACGTATTTATGGTTCTGAAATGTGTCCCGATCCAAGTTGTGACTCATAGTTTTGTAGACTGCATGCTGAAACTCAATGTATCCTTTTTGCACTGTGTAAAAAAATAAAGTTTTTTAAAACATTATTATTTCGTATAAATACGAAATTCCATGTTTAATTCAATGTTACATGCTGTAATTAATTGTGAAATTTACTGGAAATTTCTGAGTGCAAATTTTTTTTCAGTGTAGGCCCAAGTTTGCTATTTGCAAAGGAGAACTTAGTAAACCATAGCAGTCTGGCTTTGAAGGTCAAGCGTTGTTTGTTCTCGCAATCTGCTTCACGGTCACCAGGGCCAACTGAGCACTCAGTGCTAGGTGTGACAGGAAAGCAACACTGTTAGTAAACTATCCTATGTTAACAGGAAAAGCAAGTTTTTTGGAAGGTCATGCTAGAACACCAACATGTGCTGTGGTGCATATGGGAGTTTAAAGGGTCAGTTCACCCCAAAAATACATTTCTGTCATTAAAGAGATAGTTCACCCAAAAATGAAAATTCTGTGATGACAGAATTTTCATTTTTGGGTTAACTATCCCTTTAATTACTCACCTTCATAGCGTTCCAAACCCGTAAGACCTTTGTTCATCTTCAGAACACAAATTAAGATATTTTTCATGAAATTCAAGAGTTTTTTTTTTTTTTATCCCCCATAGAAAGCAACATAATTACCATCACTCAAGAAAAGTAGTTAAGACATTGTTAAAATAGTTCATGTGACTACAGTGGTTCAACCTTAATGTTATGAAGCAACAAGAATACTTTTTGTGTGCAAAAACAAAATTCAACAATTTCTTCTCTACCATGTCATTCTACACTGTTTACGTTCAGCGCTCCCGTGTTCTACATCAGAACGCCAGCTCATTATTGGCCAGCTCCTGCATCAGCATCACATGCATGCCTCGTGCTACTCACGTGAACATTGTCGGCCAATACTGAGTTCAGCGTTCTGACGTAGAACCTGGAAGCGCTGAATGTAAACAGTGTAGAATGACAGGGTAGACAAGAAATTATTGAATAAAGTTATTTTTGTTTTGTTTTTGGCCACAAAAAGTATTCTCGTCACTTCATAACATTAGGGTTGAACCACTGTAGTGATGTTGACTATGTTAACGATGTTTTTACTACTTTTCTGGAACTGGAATTATGGTAATTAAGTTGTTTTCTATGGGGGATAACTACGGTGACCCAGTAGTGCACAACACAATGAAATTAAAAAAGCAAACATAAGTTCACAACACAACTAAATAAAGCCACAACACAACGAAATAAAGCCACAACACAACGAAATAAAGCCACAACACAACGAAATAAAGCCACAACACAACGGAATCAAGCCACAACACAACAAAATAAAGCCACAACACAACGAAATAAAGCTAAATCGCCATCACCTGCTTTCAAATGGAGCGGCATTTAATAGACAGAGCCGTAGATCACTGATAAGCCACGCAATATCGTGTTCAATATCGATATGTATCGCCGTCGATATTGAACGCGATATTGCGTGGCTTATCAGTGATCTACGGCTCTGTCTATTAAATGCCGCTCCATTTGAAAGCAGGTGATGGCGATTTAGCGGTAATCAGGGAACCGGCTTTACTGAAGAAATGCGCGTGACAAAAGCATTCGATACATCGCCCAGCCCTGGCCACAACACAATGGAATAAAGCCACAACACAACGAAATCAAGCCACAACACAACAAATCAAGCCACAACACAACAAAATAAAGCCACAACACAACGAAATAAAGCCACAACACAACGAAATAAAGCCACAACACAACGGAATAAAGCCACAACACAACGAAATAAAGCCACAACACAACGAAATAAAGCCACAACACAACAAAATAAAGCCACAACACAACGGAATAAAGCCACAACACAACAGAATAAAGCCACAACACAACGAAATAAAGCCACAACACAACGAATCAAGCCACAACACAAAATAAAGCCACAACACAACGGAATAAAGCCACAACACAACGGAATCAAGCCACAACACAACGAAATCAAGCCACAACACAAACGGAAAAGCCACAACACAACGGAATCAAGCCACAACACAACGGAAAAGCCACAACACAACGAAATCAAGCCACAACACAACGGAATCAAGCCACAACACAACGAAATAAAGCCACAACACAACGGAATCAAGCCACAACACAACGGAATCAAGCCACAACACAACGGAATCAAGCCACAACACAACGAAATAAAGCCACAACACAACGGAATCAAGCCACAACACAACGGAATCAAGCCACAACACAACGGAATCAAGCCACAACACAACGGAATCAAGCCACAACACAACGGAATCAAGCCACAACACAACGGAATAAAGCCACAACACAACGAAATAAAGCCACAACACAACGGAATAAAGCCACAACACAAAATAAAGCCACAACACAACGGAATCAAGCCACAACACAACGAAATAAAGCCACAACACAACGGAATCAAGCCACAACACAACGGAATCAAGCCACAACACAACGGAATCAAGCCACAACACAACGAAATAAAGCCACAACACAACGGAATAAAGCCACAACACAACGAAATAAAGCCACAACACAACGAAATAAAGCCACAACACAACGGAATCAAGCCACAACACAACGGAAATGCTCCCGACCACTTGGGGGCTCTCAGAGCTCGGTAATATTACTATTCCTTGCCACTGTTCTATAAAGTCGACAGTTTTACAAAGATATCAATACCATAATTAGTTTTAAGTATGTAAGCATTGTATATCGACATGATATATTAATTAAAAATCAACTACGTTCACAATAGCTTCATATTTATACTTGTGAATGATTTGACGCGATACCACGGCGCATGATAAAGGGAACATCCACCAATTCCACCAAGTGGTTAAAACGTATAATTTGTATTCATTAAAATTACTTTTAACATTTAAAAAACAGACATGTTCAAATTCCAAAGGTTGTTAGTTCCTGTTGGTAAGACTGACAAGCTTTGGAATTTGAATATGTCTGTTTTTAAATGTTAAAAGTAATTTTAATGAATACAAATTATACGTTTTAACCACTTGGTGGGATTGGCAGACGTTCCCTTCATCATGCGCCGTGGTAGCGCGTCAAATCATTCACAAGTATAAATATGAAGCTATTTTGCACGTAGGTGATATTGAATTAATATTTCATGTCGATATGCAGTGGTTACATACTGTTTAAACTAATGTATGGCGGGCCGGAAGGTCCAAAAATATGGCTACCGACTTGTCGCGGGAATTCACTATACAATTGCCAGCAGCCACTGAGTTTACCACTGATAGGCCGGCGGTGCATCTGCATACACACTCTCCTCACGCAGCGACTCACCACTCACCACTGACTCTCCTCAGCCGGCGACTCACTTTCCTCACGCAGCGAACGACTCACTTTCCTCACGCAGCTGACCACTGACTCTCCTCAGCCGGCGACTCACTTTCCTCACGCAACGAACGACTCACTTTCCTCACACAGCTGACCACTGACTCTCCTCAGCCGGCGACTCACTTTCCTCACGCAGCGGACGAATCACTTTCCTCACGCAGCCGGCGACTCACTTTCCTCACGCAGCGGACGAATCACTTTCCTCACGCAGCCGGCGACTCACTTTCCTCACGCAGCCGGCGACTCACTTTCCGCAGCCGACGACTCACTTTCCGCAGCCGGCGAGTCACTTTCCGCAGCCGGCGAGTCACTTTCTGCAGCCGGCGACTCACTTTCCTCACGCAGCATTAACTCTCCTCACGTTTCTTTCAAATACTGTGATGGTGCAATAACTAACTACATCTAGTAAAATTGATCATTTTTGTGTTGTAAATGTAATTTATTCTGAAGCAATATTCCCATCAGTGTTCTGTAAACTGTTACTGTTAAGATGTAAACTGTTAATCATCAGATTTGTATATGCCCCCTTAAAGGGATAGGTCAATCAAAAATAAAAATTCTGTCATCATTGACTTACCTTCTAGTTGTTCCGAACCTGTATGAGTTTCTTTCTTCTGTTGAACTAAAAATATATTTTGAATGTCAGTAAACAAACAGCTGACTGTAGAGAGTGACTTTCATAGTAGGAAAAAAAAAAAAAATATGGAAGTCACTGGCTACCATCAACTGGTTACTGACATTCTTCAAAATATCATCCTTTTTCTTTCTTCTGTTGAACTAAACTCATATAGGTTTGGAACAAACTAGAGTGTAAGTCAATGATGACAGAATTATCATTATCATTATTATCATCAATTATCACAGGTTTAACGATCCCTTGAAATTGATTGTCATGGCATTTTTTTTTTTTTTTTACCTTTTTAAAAAGGTACTTTTCCCCTAACCTTGGCTATCAGTCTCATGTTAATTAGAATAACTCACTGTAGGGCTTTTACCGTTATTTTTTCCACGGCAGAGGAAACAGAATCTGCATCAGAAGTGGCATTTAGATGCATGTATAAAATTGAATATGAATGTGCAAAACAAGCATGAAAAACACTGTTTAACAACTTTACAATAAAGATCTATAAAGCTTTTGTGGATTTTACAAATTATCTTTAATATACAATATTCTGAAAAAGTGACATTTCCCTTTTTGCAAAGTTCAAATGTTGATAAAATATATAACTTTAACTAAAGATACATTTTTGATTTGCAGCTGTCATGCTTAAACACTGGTTCTGCAGATTTTTGACATTTCAAAATTGCATTGTTTTTGTAACCATCACATTAGACTCAGTGAAACAGTCACTGTTTAGGGGCCCAAGCTGTTGGTGCCTTGTTTAAAATGTTATTTGTAGTGAATGCTCTTTTGAATAGTGTTATCAAATAAGGAATCTGTTGTAAGCTGATTAAATTTTTTTTTTTAAAAAAAACATGAAAGTAGCGTATACCATAAACTAATGTGATGGTTACAAAAACAATGCAAATTTGAAATGTCAAAAATCTGCAGAACCAGTGTTTAAGCATGACAGCTGCAAATCAAAAATTTATCTTTAGTTAAAGTTATATATTTTATCAACATCTGAACTTTGCAAAAAGGGAAATGTCACTTTTTCAGAATATTGTATATATTGTATAAAGATAATTTGTAAAATCCACAAAAGCTTTATATATCTTTATTGTAAAGTTGTTAAACAGTGTTTTCATGCTTGTTTTGCACATTCATATTCAATTTTATACATGCATCTAAATGCCACTTCTGATGCAGATTCTGTTTCCTCTGCCGTGGAAAAAATAATAAAAGCCCTAGAGTGAGTTATTCTAATTAACATGAGATTGATAGCCAAGGTTAGGGGAAAATTACCTTTTTATAAAGGTAAAAAAAAATAAAAAAATGCCATGACAATCAATTCCAAGGGACAGTTAAACCTAAATGATAATTCTGTCATCATTGACTTACACTCTAGTTTGTTCCAAACCTATATGAGTTTAGTTCAACAGAAGAAAGAAAAAGGATGATATTTTGAAGAATGTCAGTAACCAGTTGATGGTAGCCAGTGACTTCCATATTTTTTTTTTTTTTCCTACTATGAAAGTCACTCTCTACAGTCAGCTGTTTGTTTACTGACATTCAAAATATATTTTAGTTCAACAGAAGAAAGAAACTCATACAGGTTCGGAACAACTAGAAGGTAAGTCAATGATGACAGAATTTTTATTTTTGATTGACCTATCCCTTTAAGGGGGCATATACAAATCTGATGATTAACAGTTTACATCTTAACAGTAACAGTTTACAGAACACTGATGGGAATATTGCTTCAGAATAAATTACATTTACAACACAAAAATGATCAATTTTACTTGATGTAGTTAGTTATTGCACCATCACAGTATTTGAAAAGAAACGTGAGGAGAGTTAATGCTGCGTGAGGAAAGTGAGTCGCCGGCTGCAGAAAGTGAGTCGCCGGCTGCAGAAAGTGACTCGCCGGCTGCGGAAAGTGACTCGCCGGCTGCGGAAAGTGAGTCGTCGGCTGCGGAAAGTGAGTCGCCGGCTGCGTGAGGAAAGTGAGTCGCCGGCTGCGTGAGGAAAGTGAGTCGCCGGCTGCGTGAGGAAAGTGATTCGTCCGCTGCGTGAGGAAAGTGAGTCGCCGGCTGCGTGAGGAAAGTGATTCGTCCGCTGCGTGAGGAAAGTGAGTCGCCGGCTGAGGAGAGTCAGTGGTCAGCTGTGTGAGGAAAGTGAGTCGTTCGCTGCGTGAGGAGAGTGTGTATGCAGATGCACCGCCGGCCTATCAGTGGTAAACTCAGTGGCTACTGGCAATTGTATAGTGAATTCCCGCGACAAGTCGGTAGCCATATTTTTGGACCTTCCGGCCCGCCATACTAATCGTGGTATTGATATTACTGCCGACTCTATAGAACAGTGGCAAGGAAAACTAACTTTACCGAGCTCTGAGAGCCCCCTTGTGGTCGGGAGCATTTCCGTTGTGTTGTGGCTTGATTCCGTTGTGTTGTGGCTTGATTCCGTTGTGTTGTGGCTTTATTCCGTTGTGTTGTGGCTTGATTCCGTTGTGTTGTGGCTTGATTCCGTTGTGTTGTGGCTTTATTCCGTTGTGTTGTGGCTTTATTTCGTTGTGTTGTGGCTTTATTCCTCTATAACTCTTGGATTTCATAAAAAAATTCTTAATTTGTGTTCTGAAGATGAACGAAAGTCTTACGGGTGTGGGACAACATGAGGGTGAGCAATTAATGACAGAATTTTCATTTTTGGGTGAACTAACCCTTTAAAAGCATCTGATGAAGGTGGTAGATCAATAGCCTCGGCTATGTAGGATTAAAGAGGCCTTCAAATTGAAATCGTGACAAATAACCACATTCCCTACTGCATCGGAGCATCTCCATCCAAGACATATTATAAATAGAACTTAATAATGCATATTGCATTGGAGTCTGTGGACGCTAATATAGTTATCGTTACGGTTTTTTTTCTTGGTGTGAATGGGCCTTTAGTCAGTTCAACTGAATTAAGGAAAATATTTATAAGTACAGATACTAGAAGCAATCGTAATTTAAAAAAAAAAAAAAAAACATCAAATGCCACCCAGATTTGATTATGTGGTGTTTGTAACAACCGAGAAATGAATTGCTTGTAATTATGCACTGCTATTCTTATAGCTATTATAATTAAATTTAATGTCATGTAATATGTATAACAGGCTGTTTCTGTTTAAAAATAATTTTCTGTTAGAATAAACTTATTTTATTGTACTACAGCTTCAATACCGTTTGAATATTGCCTACTCAAAACACTAGTTAACCTATTGTGAATGAATATAAACACTTCTCAAATATGACTCGATTTCAAAATGAACAATGTTTATCAATCACAAAATGAAATGACAGCTGCTCCTTTTATCTGCAGCCTGTTTGCATTTGGAAATATTAGGCAACTAATCCATTCATGTTCCGTGACACTGACAAATTAGAAAGTGATAGTTCTGTCTGACAGCTGCAGGTTCACAGTCTCTCTCACTTCCCCTAAAAACTAACCTCAGTCTACTGGTGATTTTGAAGTGTCAGAAAATTACTGAAATTCTGTTATACTAATGAGTTTGCAGTCTGAACAAATTAGGACCTGCGAGATGTTCGCTGGATTTAAAGAATATGATTGATGTCTTCCTTTGATCTGGTCAACACTGGTCAGTGTATGAGCACAGATACCTGTCTAACATGGCAGTCAATTTTAATTAACATAATTCTCCCCTCTGGGTGACATGAGAGTGTGTTTGTTTTAGAGAAGGTGGTGTCAACTTTACAAAATCAGACTGACTTTGTCATGTTCAGATTTTCTATTACAATGCCTTTGAAGGCCAGGCCTTAACTTCAAAAGCTTCAAACCTGAGGGAAACCAGAGCACAAGTCACTGTCAAATGGAGTTACAACACACTGTATTAGGAAACAACCATGATATATTTGCACCATGTGGACAACTCGAAGCATGCAACTGGAGTTGACAAAATTAGCTCTGTTGCAGTGCATGTGTGGTGCTGTGGCAAGCCATTTAACATTTATTCATTAAAACTAACTAGTATTTATGATGTTACTAAATCACTAGTAAGTAATCAAACACTGTCTAGTATCTTTTTTTCAATTTCACTAATAACTAGATGCTAGTACTTCAATTGTAACTAGTATCTATTCAATAGGTTGTTTGCACATGATGTCATTGCTGTGGCGCGAAATGCAGCTGGAGGGCAGGAAGTGATTTTTCTATATAGGAATCGCTATCACAAACTCAAAATTCATGTTTTGTGTCATTTATGGTTGCTCAAATCGATCAAACCAAGAAACCACAATGAGTTTTTAACGTTTATGTAACTTATATCGTTTTTAAACTTTAAAAGTTGTAATAGTTTAATAACATTTTGCATGTGATGATACTGAAATGAATATGGATACTTGCTTACCTTTTTTGTTTTTGATTTAGTTAAATATTCACATTCTTCATGATAGGGCTGGGCGATATATATCGCATGCAATTGTCACGCGCATTTCGTAAGTAAAGCCGGTTCCCTGATTACCGCTAAATCGCAATCACCTGCTTTCAAATGGAGCGGCATTTAATAGACCGAGCCATAGTTCACTGACAAGCTACGCAATATCGCGTTCATTATCGAAGGCGATTCCTCTGCGATAATGAACGGGATATTGCGTAGCTTGTCAGTGAACTACGGCTCTCTCTATTAAATGCCGCTCCATTTGAAAGCAGGTGATGGCGATTTAGCGGTAATCAGGGAACCGGCTTTACTGACGAAATGCGTGTGAAAATCGCATGCGATATATCGCCCAGCCCTACTTCATGATATCGTTTGCAAAGAAGGGAAGCTATTTTATCCCATTGCATGATCATTTGGTGTTTTCACTTACATTTTGTAGAATTTTTGTAGAAAACAATTTTGATCTGGTTACCGTGAAAACAGTGTCACGTGCTGCTGCTTCAGCCATCATATGGTAAAAAATGTCCAAATAAAAAATGTGTTCAACAAGCTGACACAAGTCAATCCATTTCTTTGGAAGGGTGTAAATGTAACTGTAGTTTTAATGTTTTCTTTGTAAATATTCACTTTCCCATATGGCCACGGAGGAGAATCGGATGGTCACATTCAGCGGACAGACACCGACACTGGATTTTTTAAAATGTATTTCAACAAATGATAACCAAAATCAAACTCAAAGAATCTTATGAACAGTTTTGAAGTGGCTCTGTGTAAGTTATGCTCGTTCACAAGCCAAGTGAGAGTCATACTCGCAAATGTAATGTTAATTATTAAATCAAACAAAATACAAAACTTTCAAAAACACTCAGCTATGTGATTATTTTATTGAGTGATAGGCAGTGGGTTTAATCATTGACATTATTAGATTTGCTATACAGCGGCTCCTCGTCACCTCCTCTACCTGCTTCCCTTAGTGTTTTTACATGTAGAAAAGGCAAAAATTGTATTACACCATCCATTTTTTTCCCTGAACGATGATGTTCCTATTGCAATTCTCAATTCTGCATGAATGACCTACAACGGTGACATTTTTCACAATCAAAATACTGCCCTAAACTCACTAGCAGAAAGTAAACAAACCCAGACTACAATACGGACTTCATTCAGTTTCAGTTTATTTACTTCCTGCCCTCCCACTGAATTTCGTGCATCATCAAAACCACGTGATTGCAAACATGCTATTAGTCACTTGTAGTTCAGAATTTCTTCAGATATTAGTAGGCCTTCTTTTTGCTACTAGTCTCTTCCACTGTTATGGCAAAAAAAAAAAAAAAGCAATTTTTTGTTATTGAATTCTATGGTCACCTCTGATTCTGATAGGAATCTAGTAACTGTTAGAAAAGTTATGAGAAAAAAAGATATAAGTTGTAATTTGTTACCAGTGACAATTGAAAAGTTATAAGTCACTGTTAGGATAAGTCAGTAAGTAAAGGAATAAGACGCAGTATGTAATGATTACAAGTGACTGATTTAAAAAAAAAAATACAAGTCACTACTAGTATCCAATGAATATTCAAATTGAAACTTGAAAATGAAAAAGAAACTGGCCAATATTGCATTACTAGTAATTAAATAAAGGTACTTTTAACAATTAAAGACTAGTTAGTAAGGATGCTGCCTACAAGTGCACAAAGAATTATACTGAGAACAGTAAACCCATACAACTACACCTCAATTCAAAATGATGAATAATTTTCAATTCTGTCATGGTATTACAAATTAAAAAGTCAAGTGATTAACTTTACACCATTCACTACTTGCTTTCTGCTCACTGATCCATAAATATAGATTTTAGATAAAAATTTGTAGTATTTAATCAGTCTTCCTGCCATGTTTCAACTCGACAACTCGTGTATCATGTAGAATTAAGAGTTTTCCACTTGTAAATGCAACTTCACTTGGTCATTCTGTGCTCGGAACTTGTAATGACGATATTTCAGACTCCACTGGAAGGGCATATAAATGTTACAACGGCTTGCCACAGTGGTGGTGGGTTCTGAGTCGAGCACACGCACCCGCGCAGGAACGCGCACTTTATAACACGGGTTCAAAGCAGGTGCCAGCAGCAACAATGTAACAACGTCACAACGAACAATCAAACGTTCTAAACGCTTTCCAGGTTTGATAGCGTCTATAAGGCGTGCGGCTGCCATAACGCTGAGTCGATGATGGGTGTGATCGTGGTTGTTGAATAGGCTACCAACACACACACTACAATATGAGCAAATCATAATTCCCCCTACTTACCCGAAATCCTGATCCATAGATTTGAAAAAGAATTTATAACTGTTGACCGGTCGGTTGTTAAGGACATTTTTAAAATCCGCCAACGTGACTTTTTCCGGAGAAACCGTCAGTTTGACTAAATAAGGGGTTTCTTCTTCGTCGATATGGTATATAATTTTGGTCTCCGCCATGAGTAGGCTTATATGGGTAGGACAATCATTGACAGAAGAAGGAGCAAGGGTTGTAGTAGCGCGATAAAAAATATATATTTGTAGACTATGACTCTTCAAGTGTCTTATATGCGCTATAAGGCGACATTGCTGGTTGCCGGTTTCACGTAGGCAAACAAAAATCCTGGTCTTGGACGGAGAGAGCGGTTCCAGACATAATCGAAGCCTGCGCGTCTCTATTACGGCGTCAATGTTTCTCTCTGATCGCCAGTAAAACAGGAAGGGACGGTTCACATCCCTACGAGCTGGAGTTCAGGATATTCTACCATTTCAGGTTTCTCGTGGAGGTAGGCTGCCCTCTAGCGGCAGTCAACTGACTGAGCTGCTGTGGCTCTTGCTAAGGCAACAGCTGTTAAAAACACTGGATTTCTTACAACTTTATATTACAGGTTTTCCAAACGCTTTAGTAAACAAAATTTCAGAAGCTAAATAAAGTAAGTACTAAGCAACAATTCTACATATTAAACAGATGCATAGTTTACCGGTTTTTTCTTTTTCATATTGTTTCCAAATATTTTAAGGACAATTTTAAATTGTTCAAACATAGGCATTTTCTGTTCCATTTGACTTTATGAATATAATAACAAGCAATTATAATAATTCAATCAAATATAAATACTAGATTTGATTTACCATTCGATGAGAAATACTTTTAATCACATCAGCTACTATAAAATTAATAATTGTGTACATTAGAACATTACCAAAAAATTTTTTACTAATAGTCTCTAGCATTTTTACAAAAAAAAACACAGAATTCTCTCTCATAGCTTTTTTAAATTTAATTTTATTTTATTACAATTTTATTACAATATTACAATTCAAACTGCACTGTAAAAAAATCAAAAGCTGAGAAAACGTAAAAGTTTAAGGCAACAAACAACATATTTTTGAGTTTTCTCAACTTTTTGTTGTATAAACTGAATACAACAAGTTGAGAAAACTCAAAAATCTGCTGAAGTTTGTTGCCTTACATGTTTAAAGGATTAGTTCACTTTCAAATTAAAATTTCCTGATAATTTACTCGCCCCCATGTCATCCAAGATGTTCATGTCTTTCTTTCTTCAGTTGAAAAGAAATTAAGGTTTTTGATGAAAACATTCCAGGATTTTTGTCCATGTTGAAGGTCAAAATTACAGTTTACAGCGATCCCAGATGAGAAATAAGGGTCTTATCTAGAAAAACCATCGCTCATTTTCTAAAGTTGTCAGTTATAATCATCAAAATGAAAAGAAATAAACATTTGAAATATATCAGTCTGTGTGTAATGAATGACTATAATATACAGGTTTCACTTTTTTAATGGATTTAGTGAAATAAATCAACTTTTTGATGATATTCTAATTATACAACCAGTACCTGTATTCCTCGTCTGGGATCGTGTAGAACGCTTTGAAGCTGTAATGAAACTGTAATTTTGACCTTCAACTGTTTGGGCTCCATTGAAGTCCACTATATGGAGAAAAATCCTTAATTTCTTTTCGAATGAATAAAGAAAGACATGAACATCTTGGATGACATGGGGGCGAGTAAATTATCAGGAAATTTTAATTAGAAAGTGAACTAATCCTTTAAGTTTTCTCAACTTTTGATTTTTTACAGTGTGTATTTGAATAGAACATAGAAAATAAAATAAAAATAGTCTAAAATAAATATATAACTATTAAAAACATGTTAGAAAATACTTTTATAAATATATAAATAATAGCTTGACCTCCTGATGATTGAGCATCTTTTCACTTACCATTTGTTGGAAAAGGTAAAAAGGACATTTTCAGGGTCTATTTTTTATGTCAAAGTGCCAAAGTCACATAAACAATCTAATACTAATCAATATACAATATACAGTACATTTAGCATAAGGATTTATAATGGAGTACTTTACCGCACACATTAGACAGTATATACTGTAGTTAAATAAATGTGGCAAAGCAGCAGGCCTAAATAAAAGTCTCCATATAATGCAGGAAAAAGGAGTTGGCAACCGCCACCTTACAACATGCCCTTATAAAGAGAACATGCTCAGAAGACAGAAAAGTGTATGTAATAAAACTACAGAAAAGTACAATATTCTGAAAGTATCTCCTGTTTCAGACATTTGAGTCATTATATATTTTTAACAGCAGGGGGCAGCTCTGTCCTTCTCTATACTTCTTGTATTTCTGAAGTTATTTGATGGTTGTTTAGGAAACATACAAAACAGGCCTACCAAAATAATGCAAACACCAGGCCCGAGTCAAGAGTTGATAGGTATGAAAGATTCTGGCTAAACTCACATTCTTCAAGTCACACTTTACTCACTGTACAAAACGATTAAATTCAGTGGCGTAACTTTGTTTTATTTAGTTCAGGCAAGCGTGGGGGCCATTCAATGGTATCAATTCCTTCATCCTCCAGGAATTGCCTGCATACTCTCGCCACATGAGGCCGGGCATTGTCATGCACCAGGACCCACTGCACCAGCATAGGGTCTGACAATGGAGGACGTCAGGCCCTCAGGCCACCCTCATGAAGTCCGTTTCTGATTGTTTGGTCAGAGACATTCACACCAGTGGCCTGCTGGAGGTCATTTTGTAGGGCTCTCGCAGTGCTCATCCTGTTCCTCCTTGCACAAAGGAGCAGATACCGGTCCTGCTGATGGGTTAAGGCCCTTCTACAGCCCTGTCCAGCTCTCCTAAAGTAACTGTCTCCTGAAATCTCTCCTCCATGCTCTTGAGACTGTGCTGGGAGACATAGCCCTTCTGCTACTTAACTGACCAGATCAGTATCCCAAGAGTTTGACTGAGTTGATACTATTCACTGATTAAAAAGTGTTCCTTAAATTTTTTTGAGCAGTGTATATATATATAATATACAGTGGGTACAGAAAGTATTTAGACCCCCTTAAATTTTTCACTCTTTGTTTTGTTTTGCCATTTGCTAAAATCATTTAAGTTGACATTTTTGCAGATTTATTAAAAAAGAAAAACTGAAATATCACATGGTCCTAAGTATTCAGACCCTTTGCTGTGATACTCATATATTTAACTCAGGTGCTGTCCATTTCTTCTGATCATTCTTGAGATGGTTCTACACCTTCATTTGAGTCCAGCTGTGTTTGATTATACTGACTGGACTTGATTAGGAAAGCCACACACCTGTCTATATAAGACCTTACAGCTCACAGTGCATGTCAGAGCAAATGAGAATCATGAGGTCAAAAGAAGAGCTCAGAGACAGAATTGTGGCAAGGCACAGATCTGGAAAAGGTTACAAAAAAATTTCTGCTGCACTTAAGGTTCCTAAGAGCACAGTGGCCTCCATAATCCTTAAATGGAAGACGTTTGGGACGACCAGAACCCTTCCTAGAGCTGGCCATCCAGGCCAAACTGAGCTATCGGGGGAGAAGAGCCTTGGTGAGAGAGGTAAAGAAGAACCCAAAGATCACTGTGGCTGAGATCCAGAGATGCAGTCAGGAGATGAGAGAAAGTTGTAGAAAGTCAACTATCACTGCAGCCCTCCACCAGTCAGGGCTTTATGGCCCGACAGAAGCCTCTCCTCAGTGCAAGACACATGAAAGCCCGCATGGAGTTTGCTAAAAAACACCTGAAGGACTCCAAGATGGTGAGAAATAAGATTCTCTGGTCTGATGAGACCAAGATAGAACTTTTTGGCCTTAATTCTAAGCGGTATGTGTGGAGAAAACCAGGCACTGCTCATCACCTGTCCAATACAGTCACAACAGTGAAGCATGGTGGTGGCAGCATCATGCTGTGGGGGTGTTTTTCAGCTGCAGGGACAGGACCACTGGTTGCAATCGAGGGAAAGATGAATGCGGCCAAGTACAGGGATATCCTGGACGAAAACCTTCTCCAGAGTGCTCAGGACCTCAGACTGGGCCGAAGGTTTACCTTCCAACAAGACAATGACCCTAAGCACACAGCTAAAATAACGAAGGAGTGGCTTCACAACAACTCTGTGACTGTTCTTGAATGGCCCAGCCAGAGCCCTGACTTAAACCCAATTGAGCATCTCTGGAGAGACCTAAAAATGGCTGTCCACCAACGTTAACCATCCAACCTGACAGAACTGGAGAGGATCTGCAAGGAGGAATGGCAGAGGATCCCCAAATCCAGGTGTGAAAAACTTGTTGCATCTTTCCCAAAAAGACTCTGTATTAGATCTGTATTAGATCAAAAGGGTGCTTCTACTAAATACTGAGCAAAGGGTCTGAATATTTAGGACCATGTGATATTTCAGTTTTTCTTTTTTAATAAATCTGCAAAAATGTCAACAATTGTGTGTTTTTCTGTCAATATGGGGTGCTGTGTGTACATTAATGAGGAAAAAAATGAACTTAAATGATTTTAGCAAATGGCTGCAATATAAAAAAGAGTGACAAATTTAAGGGGGTCTGAATACTTTCCGTACCCACTGTATATATATATGTGTGTGTGTGTGTGTGTGTGTGTGTGTGTGTGTGTGTGTATGTATGTATATATATATATATATATATATATATATATATATATATATATATGAATTAATTAATCACAATCACACAAAATATTTCAGAATAAACTTTATTGTATTTGTACATTGGTCCTCTATACAAACTTTAAAGATAAATGTACACTCCAGATCAAATAAAAACGACTGCATAAATGCTTCATAACCTACTGTATGTTAATGAGAATTACTGACCAAGGAAATAGCTGGAAAAATTAGGACAACTGAAAAATGCTCATACTGCAAATGCAAATAAACTGCAATTGTGCCCTCTACATAATGCTGTGAAACAGAATGAAAAGACAATGGACCAAAAAAGTCCTGGTCAAGAGGACTCAAAATGACTAAGAAACATAACACATAGATACAGAATAGCACAAACAGTACATTTTGCCTTTGAGGTTCACTTGTGTACCATCTTTGACTATTTAGACCTGAAGCCACAGCTATTTGTTTGCTTCCTGAGTTTTATAATTAATTTCCATTCAGATTCAGACACTTACAGTGGGTTCTACCACACAGAAGTTTTTTAGAGTACCACCAAATGCTGAATTCATAAAAACCATTATGGTACACTGCGGTAATGATTAAAAAAGTGATTTCACTTAAATTGACTTACCAATATCAACAGAAATTGAGTATTATAAGATCACGTAAGCATTAATTATGCTGTAGAAAGACAGTAATTCCTTTCCTGTTCTCAATGTAAATGTAAAATTGTTGAATCTCTTCTCAATCAGTACACTCTGGACCAGCCAGCAGCTCAATATGAATCACTTCCATGGCATTCTCTCCATTTCTTTAGGTGAGAGAGAGGAAGAAAAAGAAAGTGCATGTAAATACATCACAATGCATCTGTCCGGAACGAGATTCACTAATTGAGACCACATTACCTCTGTCAAGATCAGTAACTTTTAGAGAGGGATAGTTGTTTGCCTCTGCCCTTTCTTTCATTATGTTGTTCTTGTAGTCTAAAGAAGAACAAAAACAAGGATTTCATTAATAAAAGCTTATGTAAATATTATGAAAAAATATGATAAATTAGACTTATTAATATATGCATATGTCAGATCTGAGACACACAGCTCTCAAAAAAGATATTTCTCTAGAAAATCCCTTTTTAAAAAACAACAATCAACCAATAATAAAAAAAGCCCCATGTCAATTTAGTCATTCTTGAGAATATTGAAAAATATAGTTCTTGCAAAATACCAGATCATATTCCCCTAGATTTTACAGAGTAACAGTATCTGATCTGGTGATTTCATAAAGTCTTCATTTTTAAATGACCTACTTCAACTTTAAGTGAAAGAGTTTGAAAAATTATGGAAAAAATGTGGTTGCGCTTACCCAGTCGCAAGTCTTCCTGATTATAGGGTTGCAGTTCTGTGGCATCGAGCTCAATGGATGTCCTGCGACCACTTCCAAGTATAACAAAAGTTATGCTTTTCATGTATTAGCAAGTGTAAAATGATTATTGTGGATCTTATTTTACTCAAAAACACTTTTAAATCCTTACCGCTCAGACCTTCGAACCTCAAATTCAAGCCCTGAAACAGATATTATATAAAATATCAAAAGAAAGTCCAGTAAGATCTAAGCCTATAATCTCAAAGGTATCAATTTTATTCGGGCAGTTTGCCGTCTGAGCCACACTGGTTTCTTTTTCTTGTTTATAAAATCATCACTCCACTCCACATCATCTTACCTTTCTTTCTGCAGTGCCTCGTGATCATGATGATGCCAATGAGCATTAAGAGAAGCAGCAGGAAGATTGCCAGGATGTAGCCCACTTGGTGCAGGAGATGAGTTTGGTTCTCAGGCAGGATTACATTGAGTACGTGAGGTGCTTCCACCATGTTTGTATCTGCTCACAAAGGGAACATGAGGGGAACAGATGAATGAGAACTCTTAAATATCTGATTTTAAAACACTTAATTATTTTAAACTTTACCAAACGGCAAGAAAGAAAGCAGAAAAGCCCAAATTACTCATTTGTTTTTTCCTTTTCACCCAGACCTGGCAGGCGAGAGGGGAGAGGGACAAGGTTTCAGAATGGTCAAAACAGACATAATGAGTTCCAGACCTGATGTCATGCCGCAGCAATGGAGAAAAAAAACACAAACCACCAGAACGGGAAGCGATAGTGCAGGCAGAGAGAAGTACCACTACTTCATGGTCAGTCTGTCTGGAGACATTTTCCATTTATTTAGTGCCCCATAACAACAGGGAGAATTTAGATTAAATCTGCCACAGTCTCTGGGATTGCATGTCAGTAGTGCTCTTAAGACCAAATAAACCAAACAAACTCACTGAATGCTGCTGTTTGTGTGTTATACAGTATTGTGAATCACCCCAAAACTAATAGTCATTATAATTAATTCATGAGTCAGTGTGTCTCATTGCAATGAGCAATGAGGAATTCAACGAGCCGCACATGCTAAGATAATATTTGTAATATACTGAAGTGTTAGGGTTACCCAGTACTTACATTTGAGTGGATAGTTCACCCAAAAATGGGTCATCGCTTGCTCACCCTCAAGTTGTTCCAAACCTGCATACATTTTTTTCTTCTGCTGAACACAAAAGAAGATATTTTGAAGAATATGGGTAACCAAACAGTTGATGGACCCCACTGACTTCCATAGTATGGAAAAAGGGAAAAAAAAAACTATGGAAGTCAATGGGGTCCATCAACTGTTTGGTTACCCATATTCTTCAAAATATCTTCTTTTGTGTTCACAGCAGAAGAAAAAAATGTATGCAGGTTTGGAACAACTTGAGGCTGAGTAAATGAAGACAAAATTTTCATTTTTGGGTGAACTATCCCTTTAAATATAAGTAGTGGGTTTCAACTTATTTGAATATCGAACAATAAAAAATAAAAAAAGCAGTTCAAATGTTGACTTGTATCTTACAAAGATGCAATTTTATAGATTATTATGTACATAAATGGACCAAGGTGACCATATTTAGTCCAGTTGTAAAATCTGTGTTCAGTTTAATATAACTTTCAAAATAGTCCAGCAAATGTTACTGGCGCTCGTCAACAGCAGTTGTCACAGCTGCTAGGTGAAAATAGCAATTCTTTGTAGGCTAGGTCCCATTTATCAATGCTCGGTTCAATCTTTGTGGACTGTCTTGGGACACGGCAAAAGTCATCACAGTTAAATTGCTTCATGTGCACTAACCTCTCTAGATTACAGCTCCAAATTTTTAATGATTTGATAAGGCTAAAAAAAATATTTAACAACCTTAAAATGAACAATATTTAATTTAAAATATTTTAAATATAATTTAGAATTATTAATTAAATATTTAAAGGTATTTCATAAATGTTGAGTGAAATAAAAAAACTGAAGTTAAATAAATGAAGTTAAAAAAATGTATAACTGAAAGTTATAAATTTGTTGCATTTTTGGGATAATTGATCTTTAAATATTGCCTTTACATAATAAAAATACATAGCAAAATATGAAATAGTAAGATATTAAAAAAATTTGAAAAAAAAAATATATATATATATATATATATATATATATATATATATATATATATATATATATATATATATATATATATTTTTTTTTTTTTTTTTTCCCTTCAAATTTAAGGAAACTTACAAAGTCACATTCAGACTATGCACTAAATCTATAATATAGATGACTGGCACTGCGGTATCTTTTACTACTTAAAGTGGACTGGGGCAAGATGTTTACAGACATAAGATGTGAATCTAACACGGACCATTCCCCCTTTGCGCTTTCATGTTACAGCGTGCCAGATGTTGTACAGATGTGGCTTTTCATGTCGGAAAACAGCCCATTGCCAATACAAGATGGGGAATATTGTCTGAGCAATGATGGTAAAATCTGCAAACACAGGAGAAAGCAAGACGTTGCTGTGACCTTTTGTGGGGCTGTAATAGTTTATAAAGTGAGCTCAGCCATTGCTAAACGGAGAAAATATGAAGCAGTCTTCCAATAAAACCTCCCCCACCCTACATTATGACCTATTCACTACATTTCTGTTGAAAACATTCACTCGTCCAAACTCATCTTTACAAGAGTTTTGTAACACAGACGGCAGGGACAGAGCCAACATGACTGGTGTGAGTCGATCTGAACAAAGACTAAAGGACAAAGCCATTTTAAACAGCTCAAAAAAGAAAAAGAAAAAAACAGAAAGAGAGATGGAGAGATTGCCACTGCAGACTGGAGAAGACCAAGCAGCAAAAAATAAACAGAGAGAATAAGAGAGGAAGCAAATATAGCCCAGTTCTCAAGCAACATTCCTCCCCCAAACCCAAATATGCATGTAACGGGAGGAGCAATGGAGCTGATTAGGAGAACACAGACATGTTGACAGCGTACAAGCTGAGAAAAGGAAAAGTGCTTTGTTTTTCAGAAAGTAATTTTCTTTAAATCTTAATCTGAAGTGCAATAGAAAAGGAAAAGATGCAGAATTTTTTAGAGAATCATAAAACGTGTGGTCATAATGACCAAAATGGACAAGAAACCGCACCATTAAAGTGATCCATTCAACTTGTGCACTGTATTCCTGTCTTGTCTACTGAAGCCATATAACAGCTTTGTGTGGAAAACAGTGCAAAATTTACATCTTTATTTACTGATAATTACTTCAAAACTCAAATCTAGCTTGCTCATGACATATCATTCCTGTTAGATAAAGATTTGTTTTTTTTATTTCTTTGAAGCTGTCAACAGTTCATATTCATGGAGCAAAGTCAAAGACTCTAAAGACTTGGAGTTCTACTTTTGATGTTGTAAAATCCTTTCTTTCTTCTTTTTAATGTAAAATTATTTCTGTATTTTATATCCATGTATTTTTTTTAAATGGTTTTATTAGGTACTTTTGTCACTGCAATGTCATAATTTTTCAGCACAGTATAAGCAAAGACTATAGAATAACACAAGACATGTCACTCGTATTATTATGAATGGGAGAAAGTGAAACGTGCAATATGGTGGAATAAGTCCCGCCTTCTAAATAAGAGCCAATCGCCGACTGGTAAAGTCATCGCGTCACTGCAGCGGCCGTTAGAAGCACCGGTTTCTATAGAAACAGTCAGACGCGCGCCTCCGAAATGAGGCACAGGAGACGCGCATTTACGTCTGCGCATGCGCATTAGCTTGATCCAGCCTGAAAAATACAGATTTTTCTCATGCTTCAAGCATTTGGAAAACAAATTATGAGACAGTTGTTGTTTGATTTAATTGTTTCAAATATATAATAATTTCAAACATGAAATTTAATCGTAAGGTTGGCGAACAGTTTTGGAGAATTTGATGTTTCCTCATTCAAAGAGATAGGAGCTGAGCTGCATGATGCCCAGGATGCCCAAGAGGCGTTTCAAAGATGGCCGCCGAGTGAAATGACTTGTCTTAAAGGGACTTTGGTATTTAAATTATTACTCAATAAAAACAGTTGTTTACAAAAAAAAAAAAAACTCAAATCTAGCTTACTTCAATTTACAAAAAGTCAACATCATAGACACCAAAATGGCATTGGTTCAAAGCTATTGTACGACTTCGGAATACACTTGAATGAACCTGAATGACACACGAGAACAAACCTCTTCCGGGAGCTCAAACGTGCTGCGTAACCAATGAGGTTCATTCCTGTGTGTTACGCAGCATGTTTGAGCTTCCAGAAGAGGTTTGTTCTCGTGTGTCATTCAGGTTCGGTTAAGCTTCTGTTTATGTTCGCTGATCAAGGTTTATTTGCGAGTAAAAGCCTAAATTAAATCTGTTCATCAAAAAAGCGATTGAATCTCTTCAGAAAATTTGGACAAAACCGCTCGATTCATATGGATTAGTTTTCTTTATGAACTTTTTGAAATGTCAAAGATCAAGTTGCAAAGGCAGTCTATGGACGGACATACATCTCTCAGATTTCATCAAAAAGATCATAATTTGTGTTCTGAAGATGAATGAAAGTCTTACGGGTTTGGAGCGACATGAGGGTGAGTACTTAATGGCTGAATTTTCATTTTGGGGTGAACTAACCCTTTAAAAGGCAACAGCTGCATTACAATTCTTCAAAAAACTAATCAATTAAAATAAATTACACCATACAGGTTTGGAACAAAATAAGACTAAATAATGACAAAAGTTTTTTTTTTTAAACTGAAATTTAAAACACTCTAAGGCGCAGCAAACAAAAGACTTAAATCACATAAAGATATTCTCTCACTTGGGTTATCAGCAGGCAGGACAGGAAGAGAAGGAGTTTTCGGTGCTTCAGTAGAGGAGCGCGCTGGAGGCAAGGGCTGGACAGAAGGTCCGACGATCACCCTGAAGATTCGTCTTTCGTGTAGGCCACAGTAGTGATGGTGAAGGTGGCAGGAATACAGGCCTTTATCAGAGGGCTGAATGTTATGGACGCTCAGGGAGAAATCTCCAATGGAGAAGGCATCTGTTGAGATGTTCATCTTATTCCGGAGAAAGAGCGGCCCGTACTGCCGGTTCTCTCCGGAGGCGTACATGTCGACGAGACGGTCTGCTCGGTCACGGGTGACTCCAGGAGCCTGCCAGTCCCAGTGGACCACCTGCTGCTGGCCCTCGTCCCTCTGACTGTCCGTCCACAATTGTCTGCGGTTCACACAGGGAAGCACCACACTCTTCCCCACCAAAACCACAAACACGGATTTATTGCCCTCCCAGACACGCTTTTCCTTTCGAGCTGCAGAGTTTGACATTTATATCAATAATAACGTTATATGCTTTTCCAAAGCTCAAGGTTGCATATCAATGATTTAAAGCAAAACTGTCATTTTTTTCTGTTAAAATATTTAAAATACTTTCTATTCCAGTTAATGCAGAGACAGTTACAACAAAGACATTATCAGATTAATTTTCTCTGAAAATCACTGTGGCACTTATTAAAACATCTGTGTAAAATTTGGGAAAGATGTTTGAAACTCATTATTATGTTTGTGCTCCACTTGGTGGCTCAGAAATGACTTGGAAATATGGAAGAAATGTCTGGAAGCATGGAAGCCCATTTCCACCTCAATATAAAATAGAAAAAAGGTGAAATAAAGCCACATTGTGAGATATAAGGTCATGTTGTGATATTAAAAAGTCACATTATGAAATGTAAAGTCACACTGCAAGATTATATGAAGTCAAATTGTGAGATAAAAGTCACAATTATGAGATATAAAGTGATATATGTGACCCTCGACCACAAAACCAGTCATAAGTCGCACAGGTATATTTGTAGCAATAGCCAACAATACATTGTATGGGTCAAAATGATCAATTTTCCTTTTATGCCTAAAAATCATTAGGATATAAAGTAAAGATCATTTTTCCATGGTGACATTTTGTACATTTTCTACCGTAAATATATCAAAAATGTATTTTTGATTGTGAATATGCATTGCTAAGGACATCTGGACAACTTTAAAGGCAATTTTCTCAATATTTTGATTTTTTTGCACCCTCAGATTCCAGATTTTCAAATAGTTATATCTTGCCCAAATATTGTCCTATCCTAACAAACCATACATCAATGGAAAGCTTATTTATTCAGATGATGTATAAATCTCAATTTAAAAAAATTTATTATGACTGGTTTTGTGGTCTAGGGTCACATATAGTCACACTGTGAGATATAAAGTCATGTTCTAAGACATAAAGTCACAACTGAGAACCAAAATATCTCAAATGAGGGAAATAAAGTCACAATTATGAGACATAAAGTTGCAATCACTTTTATTCATTTCTTAATTGTTTACTGTGAGGTAGAAACAGGCTACCATTCTTGTGTTTTTAAGTATATAGATGTCAGGCTTATTCTCTTACGTGATTTAGTGATGTTGAGCTGGATTTGAATGGACTGGTGGACTTTGCAATAGTGGTGATGAAGGTTGCAGGTATAGATACCTTTATCATTCACATCCACATCTGCACAAACAAAAACAGCAACACAAGAATGGCAGGTATTAAATATCACAAATGAAAAAGAATCAAAAGAGTGACATGGACATAGTCTAAAAGGATGAACCTACTATTGATAACTAGTGAGAAGTTTCCATCGCTGAAGGCATCTTTTGAAATAGTAATTCGGCCCCTGTTGTAGTCATTGTACAAGCGCTCTGTCCCCCCTGAGAACATATCTAAAATGCGCTCCACAGTGTAATCGGGTTGGTTCCGGATCAGGTCCCAGTGCACGACGCGCTGGCGGTCCCGCAGGCGATCCTGCCTCCAAACCATCCGCTGGTTATGACACGGCAGAACAACATCTGACCCTGCAGGAACAGTAAGGTTCCTCGCCTCCACAACCACACTCGGCATGCTGTTTTGTGCCCAGGCTAAAAAAGTACACATACATTACATGGTTTTATATGAACAATACTAGAGCACTGCTATCAAATAATGTTCATGTTTTGTTGCTCACTCACCACATGGTAAGATCAAGGCAGTGCAGACTGAAATGAGAACAAGAACATAAGCATTAAAATGACTGAAGATGCAAGTCATATTTACAGTGATCTTCTGAAATTTGGCATCTGTCCTGTTAGTGCTTCAGCCACCAAAATCTGGCCCAAATCACTGTTTGCTCATATTGTGAATACAGACATGTTAAAACTTAGTTCAGAAGGGTAAAGGACTTATTACTAAATGTTTTATTTGCCGCTATGCCAACACAAAGACATTTAGCAGAAAAAGCAGCACAGAGGATCCATTCATTCCCTCTCAGCAGTCAGGCCTGTAACTCAGAAGATAAATACTCACTTCTGAAGGCCTCTGAACAACAACAACCACTAAAAGTACAGCAAAAGTTGTCTAAGAAGAAAATAATCTATCCGTCTGTCCATCTGTCTGTCTGAAAGAAAAAAACAAAGAACTGGAAAGCAAAGTATGGCCACAAAGAAGGAAATTTCAAAACCCCAAAAGCCTGTAATTGTCTTTATATGTATGACAGTTTCTAAACAAGGCTACTAAACATTGGAAAACTACAATTAACTCTGAGTAAAAAGGAAAACAAAACTAAACAAAACTCGGACATTACTTTGTTTCCCCCCTCTCAAATTCAACTTGATATTAAACTTGTTCTAGTTGTTCATTCCCAGACCAGGTTTTATACTCTTTTACCAGAATTAAAAGAGAATTCATAAATGTAATAATCATTGCTAACTTTCCCTGACAAACCTGAAAAGTAAAACATGTTGAAGTAAAAAATCATCGTTTACTATTGCTGATGCTGCAGAATCACAGTGAGGCACTGACTCTTTCATGACTAATAAATATGACAGACTTTTGTTCGAGTTAATCCCTAATTTAGCACAGCACAACAACAAACACTATGTTTAAATAAGACCAAGCTGTACAATTAAAAGATATAAGGGGAGGGAGGGGGTTTACAAAAAGAGAAAAACAAAGCAACACACACACATAAAAACCATGACAAAAAAAACAAAGTAAAGAGTTGGCAAAGCGAGAGCACGAGACGCTCTGAAAGACTTAAAATGATAATACAATAGATAAAAGTTGATGCACAATACCACATTTACTGTGAAGGATGCGACACAGAAGTCAACATTCAGTGTTGTGTAGGTGAAAATATCGTCGGAAAAATATATATATATAAAAAAAAAGTAAAAAGAAGTTAAATTCGTCAAAAAAAATCATTTTGGCTACTTACTGAATCGCACAAGAAACATGTCCGAAAAGTGGAGAAGATAATTGTTAAATCTGGTGCGCGATGAAAGCGTGTTTTTCAAAGGACTTGTCTCCTCACCTCATATGTTCGTCGACCAGCGACTGAAAACAAAATCTTTGCCGTCTGCTCGTCTGGACCACTGACATGCGCCTCCTCCAGAACATTAAACATCATGAAATACTACACGCTCTCACATTAACTGACAATATTTCTTAAATACAACTATTTTAACAGTTTTGCTAAGAATTAAAAAACTGAACGCGGCATTATATCTACATAATGAAAATGTATAGCCTGCAGGTATTTAAACAAAATATCAAACCAAATAAAATAAAATAACTTTCTAAAAACATTTTAAACATAGGCTATTTTTAATATTAAACATACTATTTTTGATACATTTATAAAAGCTATTTTATTTAAAAAGCTATTTTATTTGCAATTTATTCGTTTTAAAATATTTAATGAACATAAAAAGGTAAGTTAAAAATTATATTAATGCTAAAAAAAATGATGTTATACAATAAACTAGTAATTAATAAATCCTGTAATTAACTAAAAATATATATCTGAACATTTAACAAGTCATTCTATAGCATAATAGACATACAAAAGATCTTCAGTACTTTTTTATTTTAGAAGTTGGTGTGGAATGAGGCTTGTCCTATGCCTCAGGACTAAAACAATATTGCAAAAAAAAAAAAAAAAAAGAAAATGCAGTAGACACTGAGATGATTTGCTTCACCCTAGTGGTGACTTGAGAATATGGTTTCTAAAATTTCAACAAAAAAACAACAAAAAAAGTTGCCAGGGAAATGATTTGCTTCACCCTAGTGGTGACTTGACAATATAGATTTTTTAATAAAAAAAAATAAAAAAAACCTATGTGAATGACTCAAACCAAGTCATATATGAGGATATGAGCTCCAAAAATGAAAATGATGTCATTAATGACTCACCCTCATGTTGTTCCAAACCCGTAAGACCTCCGTTCATCTTCGGGACACAGTTTAAGATATTTTAGATTTAGTCCGAGAGCTTTCTGTCCCTCCATTGAAAATGTATGTACGGTATACTGTCCATGTCCAGAAAGGTAATAAAAACATCATCAAAGTAGTCCATGTGACATCAGTGGGTTAGTTAGAAGTTTTTGAAGCATCGAAAATACATTTTGGTCCAAAAATAACAAAAACTACGACTTTATTCAGCATTGTATTCTCTTCTGGAATCCTTTCCATTGAATTGATTCCATTGAATCCTTTCATCTGTCGGCGTTGGTAATGCACTTTTACGTCGTTGTTTTTGGCAATTAGGACATCCGCGACATGCACACTTACGCACCATTTAAAAAATATAGCAATACCAAAATACAAACAATGTAGAATAGCTTGAATACAGCGTGCGTCTCCCTCTGACTGTAAACGAAGCTCTAGCGCACTAGATAACACATCAGCAGCGTCTTACGTCAGCAGCGTCACTGCGGAGTCGTGCACCCGGATTGACAACAGACCCAGAAGAGAAGACAATGCTGAATAAAGTCGTAGTTTTTGCTATTTTTGGACCAAAATGTATTTTCGATGCTTCAAAAACTTCTAACTAACCCACTGATGTCACATGGACTACTTTGATGATGTTTTTATTACCTTTCTGGACATGGACAGTATACCGTACATACATTTTCAATGGAGGGACAGAAAGCTCTCGGACTAAATCTAAAATATCTTAAACTGTGTTCCGAAGATGAACGGAGGTCTTACGGGTTTGGAACGACAAGAGGGTGAGTCATTAATGACATCATTTTCATTTTTGGGTGAATTAACCCTTTAAACAATGCACAACACAGAGAGGTGAGAGGAGAGGCCTTTTTTATTGCAGTAATAAGTACATAAGCATGACAAGTCACTGTTTCGCTCCCGATACAGTATTGGGAGACTGAATGGTATTATGAAAAAAAACAAGTCAAAAATATTTAAAATTACACAGATGTTAATTACACATTTCTTTTAGACTGACTCAGTCTGACATAGACTTTGGGTGCTGTCCATTCATCGGCGGCTTTCTTCAGTCCAGCTCGTCTAACGATTCGCGCAAGATCTCTCTCAAACTTAGCCTGTAAAAAAAATAAATTATGGCATGCATTTATAATTATAGCACTTGTTAATGTAAAATGTTAACTCTTGTAACAGACGCTAATTGTATAATATAAACTCTAATTGTAATGATACTTATATTATATTACATACATATAAATAATTTCACTCTTGCTAGCTAGATGGCTAACATAACTGACCTGTTTTTTCTTCCTCCTGACATCTTTCACCCTCCTCCGAAGGAACTTGGTCCGTTTTAGCAACTTCTTGTATTTGTGCCTGTTCATCTTCCTACGTCGGATCTCCAGCACATTCTTACAGTTCAGTGGTGTTGCGCGTTCCCCATCCTCCAGTAATGGCACAGCAAACGGAGGCAGAACCATGGATTTTCCCACAATCTCACCTTCTTCCAGAGGCGGAGAAGCCTCCAGCAACGGTGGGAGAGAGTATCGCAGAGAAAGCCAGCTTTCCAAGGGTGAAACTGATAGTTTACGGGGCACAAGAACCTCCTCTAACTCTGGCTCAAGAGGTGTCCATAGTTTAGGTGGAAGTTTGTTGTCAGCAGCTGAAATGAAGCATCTATTTGTATAGTGAAGTGCTCTGAAATGGGTAGAATGACAGTGTTGCACAGCACTGCATAACACCTGGCTCTGGTTCTGCAACGAACCTGAAAAAAAGTATAGGACATTGTACAACAATTATCTAAAAAAAAAATTGAAATGTGGTAATGGCACAAAATGTAATTAGCTTACCAGACACTTTGGAAAGCAGGTTCAGCCGTGAAACCACCCTTGGAAGAAACATGGTTTACAGTCCTATGGCCGTTGCACCATCAAGAGCATCCTGGGCTGAAAATACACAAAACACACCATTGTGTAGCTTTCAAACGAGTGTTTCTTCAACCACAGGTACGTTTATGTCCCAAGGGTTGATTTTTACAGAACTTAATATTTTCTTTGCTATATGAAGGTCACATTACATCTTGAAAACTTTTTACAAAGCATTTATTTATTTTTTGCTACTTTTCATAGAATAAACAGTAAACTAATAAATAAAAAAATCACCATTGTCTCTAGTGTCAAAACTGATGTGCTGGCAGGAATGTCAAAGTATATACTACACACTACATGACACTATGCAGTTCACATTAGAGGAAGGTCTTTCATTCAAAGCAGTAGCAACTGTTAGCCGGTTTCATAGCTTTAAACGGTAACTGTTAGTATCGCTGGAAAAATGTAAGCAACAAAAACCTAATAAGTATATAGATATGAATACATCTGTAAACAAGTAGACAACTCTTATGCTGGTTTTTAAAATTCCCGTCAGATTACATACCTCGCCAGTTCAAAAATGCTCAATGTGACTCTGTCTACTTCCGGTCCATAGATTTACGATGGTTCCCCCGACAACAAATTCAACCTCCAAAGGGTTCCGATCCAGATCTACCTGAGTCGAAACAGCTATTTCATTTATGGCTGAAGTCTGATAAAAGACCATTACGGTTGTTTTGCGAAGTTTAAACAACATCACATCAAAATATGGTAAAATATCAATGGAAATGTATCGTTGTCATTGCTTAGCGTGGATAACAACGAATAAAATATCCCAATATTCCAAACATCTGTAAAAATAGAAAATTAAAATTGTTTTTATAAAACAATTTCTAAAATGATGTAGCATTTTTAAAAAAGAACGAGTATTTTTCTCACATCTTGCTATTTCGCTTGTTTCTCCTAAGGGTGGCGCGGTTTCCCAACCATCCGAAACTGAAGAGTTGATCACAATTCCTATGCAGTTTTCCTTTGTTTTTGTCTTTGGTCTATATATTATTTTGTTCCGTTATATTGTGCAGGTTTATGACGACGTGTATCTGTAATTATTAAAACTGTGCTGTTGTAGCTACTGATACAATGTCAAACATGTCATCCTTTGTGGAAAAAAAGCATTTGGTTAATTGAAAATATCAAGCTTTCAACTGGATTTTTCCATTTCAAATGGATACATGGGGGAAATTGTATTTATGTACACAACAATATATATATATATATATATATATATATATATACAGTGCTCAGCGTAAATGAGTACACCCCCTTTGAAAAGTAACATTTTAAACTATATCTCAATGAAGACAAAAACAATTTCCAAAATGTTGACAAGACTAAGTTTAATATAACATCTGTTTAACTAATACATGAAAGTAAGGTTAATAATATAACTTAGAAAAACAAAATTTCAGTTTTACTCAAATTAGGGTGACGCAAAAATGAGTACACACCCCACTGAAAGTCTCTGGAGCACAGCTAAATTTTAGACTACAAATGTCTAATTTAACAAGAATTCAACCACAGGTGAGTCTAATTATTCATTACACAGGTGTCCAGCAGACAATTGACTATAAAAGGGTGTTAAAACCCCTTCCCATTTAATGCTGTCAGCAATGGCACCACATGGAAGAGAAATGTCACAAGACCTGAGAAAGAAAATAATTTCTTTACACCAGAAAGGTGAAGGCTACAAGAAGATCAGCAAAGCTTTACTTATCAGTCAGAATACTGTAGCAAAAGTGGTACAAAAATTTAAAAAAGATGGGACTGCAACCATCTCACAGAGACGTCCAGGTCATCCATGGAAGTTAACACCTTGACAGGAGAATCTTCTGATGAGAGGGGTTGAAGAAAATCGGCATGCAAATTCACTGCAGTTATCTAAAGAAGTAGAAAGCCAAACTGGGGTGACTATTTCCCGTGACACAATACGGTGTACACTGCAGAGGAATGGCATGCATGGGTGCCGTCCATGAAAGAAGCCTCTCCTAAAGCCCAGGCACAAAAAAGCCCGCCTAGAGTTGGCCAGGGCCCATGTTGACAAAAATGAAGACTACTGGGAGTGATGAGACCAAGATCAATGTTTTTGGAATTGATGGCTTCAAAACTGTATGGCGTCGCAAAGGTCTTGAATACAAAGAGAAATGCATGTTCCCTACAGTGAAACATGGTGGTGGCAGTGTCCTTATGTGGGGCTGCATGAGTGCTGCTGGTGTCGGGGAGCTGCATTTCATTGATGGCATCATGAATTCACAGATGTACTGCTCTATACTGAAAGAGAAGATGCTACCATCACTCCGTGCCCCTGGTCATCGTGCACTTTTCCAACATGACAATGATCCTAAACGCACATCTAAGGCCACTGTTGGATTTCTGAAGAAGAACAGGGTGAAAGTGATTCAGTGGCTCCCGATCTGAACCCAATTGAACACTTATGGGGAATTCTGAAGAGACAAGTTGAGCATCACTCTCCATCCAGCATCAAGTCTCTAAAAGAGGTCATTCTTGAAGAATGGAAAAAGATATATGTTGCAAAATGTGGCCAACTTTTTCTTTCCATGCCTAGAAGACTTGGCGGTGTCATTAAAAATCATGGAGGCCATACAAAGTACTAGATGTGGTAGTTGTTGTTGTGGGGTGTACTCATTTTTGCATCACCCTAATTTGAGTAAAACTGAAAAATGTGTAATATAAGTTATATTACTAACCTTTACTAAATTATATTACTAAACTTAGTCTTGTCAACATTTTGGAAATTGTATTTGTGTTCATTGAGATATTGTTTAAAATGTTACTTTTCAAAGGGGGTGTACTCATTTACGCTGAGCACTGTATATTCTATAAATTGCAATACAATATTTATTCAACTTACTTAATGGTTGTTTCTTGACTAAATATTGCCACTTGTGTCATATAAACATGAAAATCATATCCTGTATGGCACCATAGTGCAACCCCTGCTTATGCAATCAAAATGGTCTGTTGCATGTCCTGTGTGCTGTGTCTTTAGTTGATCCAAAATGCCAAACTTGAAGGTCGTGAACTGTCTGAACTCACTACTATAAATCTGCAGGAATCTGGAACAGACTCAAAGACCAGGATATCTGAGGCAATTATATTTGATATTGCTCTGGAGAGATAAACAGCTAAGATGACAGCTATGTCTCATGTGGATTTCTAAAGTTAACATTCACTTGTGACAGTAATATTACTTGCCAAGCCATGTTATTTAAGTAGTGTTTTGCCAAGACTGTCTGTCATTAAAATTAATGTGGCCAAAAAAAGGGCATGTGACCAGAAACACCCACATAACTGTCATCACTGTAAAGTAACTATTATTAAGTCTTGTTTTTATAAGCCTTATTTTGAGGTTTAAATTTAGTACATTAAATGTCCCTCAATAAGAAATGAAAGATAAAAAGATATTTAAATAAAAAACAGATCAGTTATTGTGTTAAGACAAAACGAGCAGAAGTGGTGGTGATAGTGTTTTGCTATCTGTAAAGGGAAATAAACATCTGGAATAACTAGTCCTACAGGATGTCTACATGAGTCTGCCATAAATATTTACTGTGCACCTTTAACATGAAAACAGTAGAGAACTTTAGTTGTTATTCTATGGGGGTTTATTATTAACCGGTGGGTATCTTCAGTGAGATGATATTTGTCTTTAAGTTGTGTGTATGCATGTTTTTTTTGTTTTTTTTTGCCAAGACAGCATAATTAACAAACATGCCATTGTCAACAACCCTCAATGACCCACTTATCACTATACATAGTTAAAAGGTGAGTGGTTAGAATTTCATTCCTCCCTCCCGTCACACCCCCTCTTCTCATAGGCTGCTCTGCTCGAAGCATCGTGTCTGTCCAATTACTGTTTTACATGCCTGAGTACTGGACATGGTATCACATTCACTCCAAAATTAACAAAATATACATTGCAGTCCCCTTCATTTTAGCTTGTCTATTTAGGCAAATTAGGCATGAGGTATTTAATATAACATCTTCCATCGCATGTTTATGCTGATTTCTTTTCTGATTTTTCTGTGGCTGATCAACAAACATGTGTTTTCAAATATTTCTTCATTTTGATGAACTGAAGGTTAGGTGATAATTTTATCTTGTGTTACTTAATAGCTTCATGTACCTCTATTGGCTGCATTCAGCTCACCTGTCAATAATTCACTGAAATTATAAATAGCCAAACAGCCAAAAGTTTACAACTTACATGGCTCACTGACTCCCAGAGTCTGGTTATTATATAAATATTTTAATGTTGTTTAGGTTTAAAAAAAAAAGAAAAAGAAAAAAACTGATAATAGCCACAAACCTTTATAATATAATACAATAAAAATATAATAAAAAGATAAATCGTAATTTACATTTAAAAAGCTTTGTGGATAAAATAAAAATAAATTCAGCAAATAAAATTCTTGGCTGTGTAAATTTATATTCTGTCCGTACACACACATACACACACTTATGCTGTTTTAATGATGACTTTTCTGTCAGTATATTCTGTCAGTGTATATATATATATATAGCCCATATACACTCCAAAATATGCTGGGTTAAAAAGAACAAACCCTGGGTTGAAAATGGACAAACCTAGTGATTGGGTTGTTTTAACCCAGCAAATGAGTTGTTGTAACCCAGTGAATGGGTTATTTTAACCCAGCGGTTGGGTTAAAAGCTATTGTTTAAAAATTACTGTATTTCTTCCTTAAAATGAACCCAAAATATGTTGGAAATTAACATTTATTAATATGTTTAATAAATGAACATTTATTAATAATAGCTAAACAATAAACATTTATTAATAAATTATATTAATAAGTTTAATGAATAATAGCTAAACAATAAACATTTATTAAATTGCTTAATATTAAATGTTCACCTTTTGATTATTATTGTTGCCTCTAGTAATTATGTGTCTGATTTTTAATTTCCAACCTATTTTGGGTTCATTTTAAGCCAGCGATATATTAATTTTTAAACAATAGTTGGATTAAATAAAACTGCCCAGCACGTTGTGCAAACATTTAACCCAACCGCTGGGTTTGTTCATTTTCAACCCAACATGGATTGTTTTTAACCCAGCATTTTAGAACCCAGCATTTTAGAGTGTGTGTGTGTATATATATATATATATATATATATATATATATATATATATATATATATATATATATATATATATATATATATATATATATGTGTGTGTGTGTCGTGATACGCATTACGCATGGTATTATGCAGCTTAATTTTACAGTTCTGTTTGTGGATGGACTGATGGCGTGACGTCATGGACAACACCCCCGTCCAGCCCCTATGACGTGGTCCAGGCTACTTCTCAGGTTCTGCGTTATCCGGGTTCAAAGCTAGAGACGCCGGTTACGGAGCATCATCAGGCCGTTGGCCCAAGTGTCTTCATTTTTTGTTTTTATTTAAAGTTTAACGTTTTGTGAGGTACAATGGCTCTTTGAAATGGCGCAGAAAGATACGCTGTTACATCTCTTCGCAGGGGGGTGAGTGTAAATGACTTTTTAATCCATATGAAACCGAGGATGATGACGGTTGCCAGGCTGGAAGGTCGAAAGCAACTTTAAGCGGATTGCAGTGTCTTTTACTGAATGTCACACTCATATCAGAAGAAAAAGCAATTTTAAGACCGTTTTTCTGTTATTGTCATCTTTTCTGTAATATTTCGAAGATGAGTTTGAATGAAGACCGCTTTTGTTAGCTTTTAGCTAGCGGTGAAACTAGCCATACAGTCACGCGACCGACTCGTTTTAGATTGAATTTAAATACGCGAGCAGGTTTAATGCTGAAATCACATTAATATAAGGATGGTATATTAATAATTTTAGTAACTGTTGTGAAATAATATCTGAGGGTTAAAAACTTTATTTCGGTCTAGGCTGTCAAAGACAGCGATGCGTTACGTAATAATGACATGCTCCACGAGACGAGAACATCTCTCGCGAGCTCTTCATGTGCTGCTATTAAAATGTGAAATATATGTAGGTTACATGTGCCTGTGGAGTGTAGTTTTAGGAAGTAAATAACTAAATTATCGTCATTGCAGAGCTATTTTGCTTCAGCAACCTTTGAATATTTAAATAGAAGCGCCTTGCTTTACATGAACATATCCAAGGTCATTCCGCAATGATTTACGACCTACAACAAACCCATATTTAATATCAGTATTCTTCTACTATTCCTGTACGACTGATATTGATTTATTGTTATGTTGCACTTGTGTATGTGTCACAATTTCTTAATAGTATGAGAACGTGTTGTGAGAAGTGTTTGTGCTTTGTGCGCATTTGCGCAGGCTGTTCATTGTCACTTGCTCTTCGTAAAATCTGGCTGGGGAAGTGCTTGGACAGAGGACAGAGAGATCCATACCCATGTGAAGCATGTGTACTAGAGTTGTGAATGTAGGTGAATGTGTGACAGCTAGCCTGTTTAAAAGGACAACTGAAGTGCACGTGTTTGTGGCTAAAGATCTCCAGAAGTATCCAGCTGCAGCAGTTTCAGACTAGCAACCACTGGACGGAAGTGAGGGGCGGAGCTTATACTGTTACTTATACATGTAATGTTCTTTTATGTAAAAGTATTGTTTTTAAATATTGTAGATATCGATCCGATCAAAATCCATGTGAAAACAGTTCATATTCATTGGAAATGTTTAGTCGTACTATGAAGAATGTTCAGTATAATATGAACTGTTTTCACATGGATTTTGATCGGATTGATATCTACAATATTTAAAAACAATATTTTCACACTTTTCTGTTCATACATGCACGATTTACAATGAACAATATTTTAAAACATAGCTTATAATCGTGTTTAATGTTAAAAGATTCAAACGCAATCGTTTATTGTTAGTCGAACGATATAGGCTGCAACTAGTCAGCTTTTTTGTTTTAAAAACGTGTAACATTTTGTAAAGAGTTTCCCAATTGACTGTATATGTGATCATATTTCCTTCATGTTGTTACAAATAATACTCAAAGACACAGAGTATGTGATGTATTTAATGTCAAATATGTACTGTATAATCATATGCAATTCAAAATAAACATTTAATACAAAGCCTTGAAGAAGTGAAATGTGCATTTGTCTGTAGGAAAACCAATAGGACATTTTAAAAAATACAGCTAAATTAGTCATTTAAAAAATTTATAAATAGCTCATAATTTAAAAAGAAACACGCAAACAGCTAGTAATAAACTTGACACACAAAAACTGTTGACTCTTAAGCCTAGTGTATCATGGCATTTCTGCAGAAAGATCTCAAGTCATCCCTAAAAAACTAAATTAATATGATAAATATCTTTATTTTTACAATTTTTTTTTTTGACCAAAAAAAAAAAAAAAAAACTTGAGCCCTCATAATTTATTTTCTTAGATAATAAATACAAAACATACAGTAAGTTTATCACAAAGCCCACAACACTCAATCCGAAAAGTAATCTAACTGACCACAGGAAACAGCAAGATTTTTGATGGATTTGTGTTTCTTAAGAGTTTTTATGTTATGCAGCAAAGCGATGGAAAAAGTTTAACGTTTGGGTTAAAATTTAACGTTGACAGTCCCAAAATATGATGATCCCTTCCTAAAATATGAAGGCAGTTATATTTTTTTTCATGTACACAGGCCCATTTATAATGTTTGTAAAATTATAAAGTGTTATTATATTCAAAATATTACTCCTGAATTAAATTATTATTGGCTTTTTTGTACTGAAGGCAAAATATATGATTAAAATATTTTTTATAGTATTTTACTTGTAGTATTTATAGTATTTTATTTGTAATTTGTATTATATTTAGTGTATATTTATCATATTTTATTATATTTAGTGTATATTTCTTCTTAATTTTAGACTATACAATGGCATTTTTAATTGTATAAAATGTATTTGTAGCTCATAATCTAATTTCTTATGAAAATCAATAAAACAGTTTTACAGAATACAGTACTTTTTGATTAAGCAAGCCAAAGGTGACGGTGGTGAGAAAAATCCCCTAAAAGTTACAGCACAAATAAAACTATTCTAAATTGTGAATGTTGCAAAGAAGCAGAGATGACTGTTTTAAATGTGTAATATTTTTTTTCTTGCTATTAAAATACTAAACATTTCCAATGACTTTCCTAACAGGCCACGAAAAGTCCTGTGATCTTAAATGTGATCCTATAATTGTGGAAAGCTCGATAAGCATTGAAAGATTTTGTATTTTGCATTTCGGTTATATAACTAAAAAATAAGTTAATCATTTTAGTGCCATTTAGTTAACGATCTGACAAAGTTTTGAGCTTAATTACACATTAATTCAGGGGACTTGTTGTGAAGGGCACAGACATCTGTGTGTTTGTTTTATTCAAACGGCTATACCACATTATAGGCATTATGTAATCATGCCCCAAGCTTTGTTTGTCTGTTACAAAACAGTCTGTTATAAAAACATTACCCTGCGAGCTGGATCACTTTATGAGAAGGCAAGCTGTGTAGAAGAGACTTGCATCAATGTTGGACTTAATGCTTTGTTGAGGACGTCTGCCCTTGTAACCGAATGTGCTTCTCAGACAGATTTGTGGTTAATCTGTCCCTTACTTGCTGTCCTGAGGTCAGAGGCATTGTGCCTTGTACTTCTCTAGCACAACCCGTGACCTGTGTCAACATGTTGTGACTTCTGTGAAACATGATCTGTGATCACAAATTATTTGCCTCGAGTCTTACTAGAAATAAACAAGGTACATAGCAGGTTATTAAGTATAATTGCGGTGCGTATTTCATTTTGTTTACGAAATAACCTTGCAGGTTGGACTGGATTTTCCCCCTGCTTCATTGGTTAGCTTTTTCTTTCACTTATTTAGTTGTATGCCAGTCTCTTCATCTCACTATTTTTTGATTTGATTATAGAGCCAGGGTAATATAGGTCACAGTGCAGAGCTCCAGTTGTTTAACTTTGTAATGTGAATCACGATCAATGTCACCTGCGTCACATTGTGGCATTTTGATGAAGTTCAGTTTGTTTTCCTTGACCTTACTCTTATTCTCTTGACTCTTACAACAGCCAGAAAGGTTGTCCGCAAGCGTTGATGACGCGCACACATATATTTGCTTCTAAAGTTTAGTTTGAACTGGATTTGTTGCCTCAAACAGCAGGTATAACTGCAGACTTTATCAAATTTTGTAATTTGGTGAAGTCGGTTTTTCTGTCTAATTTGGAGGTCCTCAACCTTTTTAGAATTTCTTACAAAATTCTTGTGAACAATTATTATTTAAACATGTTAGAATCTATAAAAATACACAAATGTTTTTGAAAGAAGTCTCATACGCTCACCAAGGCTGCATTTATTTAACCAAGATACAGTAAAAACTGTAATATTGTGAAATATTATTACTATTTAAACATAACTGTTTTCTATTTGAATATTTTAAAATGTAATTTATTCCTGTGGTGTCAAACTGAATTTACAGCATCATTACTCCAGTCTTCTGTGTCACATGATCTTTCAGAAATCATTCTAATGTACTGACTGATCTGATGATCAAGAAACATTTCTTCTTAGTTCTTATCTATATTAAAAAGGTTGTGCTGCATGTTTTTGTGGAAACCAAGATTCTTTGATGAATAGAAAGTTCAAATGAACAACGTTTATTTGAAATAATCTTTTGTTACATTATAAATGTCTACATTTCTATAAGTGTCTACATTTCTTTAAATGTCTTTAATTTATTTCTATTTCTTTTTTTAAAAATCTTACTTTTATATAGAACCAGCAGTCACAGTTGTTTTGCTCTGTTTACAGATGTGGTGGAACTGTAGGTGCCATCATGACCTGCCCCCTGGAGGTGTTAAAAACCAGACTACAGTCATCTGGCCTCACCCTCAGACCTGTTTTCCAGGTCCATTTGGGCGCATTCAACGGTGCTGGCGTCATTAGACCAGGAACAGTCACCCCTGGATTGCTACAGGTGTTAAGGTAAGCAAGAAAATACAAACATCCACCCTGAACATAAATATGCATGAGTGTAGATCCGGATCCTCTACGGGGTAGCGACGTTTTCCGTCTGAAGTCTGTTATCTGAATGCATTTAGCTATGGATTTGATCTTCTACATGAAAGCAGATTAAAGCAGCCTTTATCCTGCTGTTAGCTGCTGCTGTTGATGAGGGGGTGTTTTACTGCCAGTTGCAGGCGGCCTTATGTAAAGGCAGAAGAGTTCACAAGTGTTCTCAGTGAATGTCTATTTTAGGTAGTCAAGCACAGTATGGCTCTCAGGAACCTGCACTGTCACTTGATGCCTTCTAGCTGTGCTCGGATTACTACCCGCAAACACAAGTTGCCCCTGACTAAGTGTCTCTGAGGGAATGTATTGGTCTACGTGACTCCAAACCTCAAGAGACATTTCAATTTACTTGAATGGGTTCAATATCTACCTTGGGTAAAATGACACCATGTCTGGCCTTTTGTTCTTCATGAGGAAGCATTTGCCTTGTGACTCATTTTTCATTGTTTTCAGTTTAAATGCAAGGGATGAAGTAAATATAGACTGTTTCAGTTGTTTTTCCTAGAAGGAAGTGATATATTATCAACCTGTGACGAGAAACGGCACTTCGGAAAAGCAACTTTGCGATAAACATGATTCACTACTGTAGGCATTCAGCATTTAGCTGCTGGTTTGGTGACATATGGGTGGATCTTAAAGGAAATGAATATGTGAAGAAAGGTGTCACTAGTTTTGCAGCAGTGTTTAAAACAAGCTGTGTAACTGGATTATTATACATTTACATTTAATCATTTCAGTCACTTTTATCCAAAGCGATTTGCAAATGAGGAGAGCAATAGAGGCAGTCAAACCAATAGGGCCTAGTTTTTTTGAAATAAATATATAAAATAAGTGTTAGTATTAATGGGTCAAGTGTGGACGAAAATGACTAAAGATTCAGCAGCTTGGGTTGAGTTGGATTATAACCTGTTTTTGTGCAGTCTGACTGAAATTATAATCCACACATGAGTGTTATCTGTATAAATGTAATCTCTCTGTCCTCAACAGGTCAATACTAGAGAAAGAGGGACCAAAATCTCTATTCAGAGGATTGGGTCCAAATCTTGTTGGTGTTGCACCCTCAAGGTAATGGTTCAGTTCAGTTTTGTGCGAATCAAGATTAAGAATATAGTCTCATGGTTAAATGATATCAAAGTTAACCTGTAGAGTGGATTCCCCCCACATCAGCCTCAGAGGTCATTTTAAATATAAATGTCTTCCGTTTCCTGGTATGAGGCTGTCCTCTAGTAAAATGTGAAATGATTGGTATGTGCGGTACTAAAATCAACATGTCAAGTGATTGTCAGTACTGTGTTTGCCTCATCTTATAAAAATAGTTTTCTTCATAACAATAACCATACTTTTCCATTATAATCTAATAGTATAACTTCTCCATAACAAAAAACATATATTTCTTTGTAGATTTCACTTTGAATTAGGAAAAGAAGGTTGTGTTAAGATAAAATAAAAATTCATAGTAGTGGTAATAATAATAATTTATAATTATTTTTATTTGTTATTATTATTGAGAATTTTTCTCAGTAACAATAGCCATACTTTTCCCATTCTAGCCTGTTTCATTAGATTGAAATCAATAAGCAGTCTAGAAATATTTCCCCCCGCTTGTATGCTGCTATTATTGTTTAGTCATCGTGTTCCACAGTCATCATGGCAGTAGATCTGGGTGCTTATTCAGCTCTTTGTGCAGTCTGTTCCAGACATTCAGCAAAGAGAACGTACTGCACTGTCAGGAACTCTCACCGCAAGCTGTTTGGCTAGATAAAACATTGGCGGCCTTTCAGTGCGAATGTCCCTTTTTTACATAAAAATGAACTGCAATGTCATGTGTGGAGAGAGGAAGCAGGGGGTATTGAGTTCAACAGAATAAAGGCGCTGATGTACTATTTCTGTTGTTCTTCAGGGCAATCTATTTCGCTGCTTATTCAAAGTCAAAAGAGACTTTCAATGGCATCTTTGTGCCGAACAGTGGAGTCGTCCACATGTCCTCAGCAGGCTTTGCAGGTGAGGCCTTAAGGTTGTTAAGGAACATTTATGCAACATTGCCCATACCGTTTCCCAGAACTTGAGTGAAATTTATGCAACTGTTTGATGCTTACAAAGAAAAGTGGGTGTTTGGATCCCTAATTGCCTTGTTTTCCTTTCAGCGTTCATCACTAACTCCCTGATGAATCCCATCTGGATGGTCAAAACAAGAATGCAGCTTGAAAGGAAGTATGTTAATGCTGCTTTACTCTCAACAGGGAACTTGCATAAGGGCATGACACATTATCTCTATTAGGTCATTGAGTTGTGGCCCATTTGCGTGTGAGATGTAACGCATCCCCAGATACTGTGAGGGTAATGAGTTTTTTTTGGATGGGGGAAATGGCCTAATAGCACCGTCTCCCTGTTACGCAAACATCATGATGATTAGCATGTGATCCAATTCGCTACAGTACAAATATCCACCTTGACGCACTGGTTGAGGCTTAGCAGGCATGTTCTATATTTGTGCTATAAAGGGTGCCGGCAGCCGACTGCTAGGGTCAGATGGGAGAATTATATCAGGTGGCACAGTCTGAAAATAGTCTGCCATTTAATTCTCCCTTCCACCCTACACGCAAACCACATTGTGCAATGTAAATTAAAGTTACAAGTGAATGTCATAAAGTCTTTGACCTTGATTTTAGTATTCACGCTGGATCAATGCCTGAACTAAATTTTGAAATCTGAACTATTACTTCAGAGTGAAACGTGTTAAATTCTCGACCTTTGTAATCCATTTCTACCCGATCACCTGACCGACTGTCTCTTTGTCTTCCAGGGCACGTGGGGAGAAGAAAATGAACGCGTTGCAATGTGCACGGTATGTGTACAAGACAGAGGGTATACGAGGATTTTACCGGGGCCTGACGGCGTCGTACGCTGGTATCTCGGAGACTATGATCTGCTTCCTCATTTATGAGACGCTGAAGAAGTACCTAGCGCAGAGTCGATTCACCACGCCTTCCACTGACACTGAAAAAGGGGCATCAGATTTCCTGGGCCTCATGTTTGCTGCTGCATTCGCCAAGGGTTGCGCTCCTGCATAGCTTATCCACATGGTAGGTTGTTATTACCTGTCTGCCAGCATAAACCAGTATCAACCAGTCTGTGTCTAAATATATACATAGATTGCTTCCTCCATAGCAGTGGTTCCCAAACTGGAGTATGTGAGGTGACAGAGGGGTTATGTGCGAAGAAAATGCTGAGTTATTCTGTTTCTTTAATTCTACCCCACTTTAAAATTACATTAAATCAGTAAGCATGTATTTCTAACGGTGTTAAAACTGGAAAATGCTGGTGTTGTAAAAGGTCAAATACATGACGTCCAATCAAATTACCTCATCTTTTGCAGTCAAAACTCCTTGCGAGATCTGCTTGGTTACAAACATTCTTCTAAATGTCTTCCTTTGTGTATAGCAGAACAAAGAAATTATACAGGTTTGGAACAACTTGAAGAGGAGTAAATGATGACAGAATTTTCATTTTTGGTTGAACTATCCCTTTAAGACTCAAACTCTCTTTGAAACAGAAACATTCCCTGTGTGAGTTCTTGTTTTTAATGTTGTATTATATGACCAAGAATATCCACACAATTGCAAATGTGACATTGATTATATAGAACAGTTCAAGAAAACAAAAAGATCACTTTAAAAGTGACGTAGCCACAGCAGAACTGTTGTCCGTCTCCAAGCAACACAAAGCGGTGTTTCGTTAGTGAACAAATCTGTGGCTTTTTCAACAATCTGGAGTGTCAATGATTCAATGATCCATTCATAAATACAGCCACTTGCTTTGTTACTGAAAGAATGAATGAATGACTCGATGACTCACTCATTAAGACAGTGGCTTGCTGCCACCTACTGGCGGTTTTAGTTTGATATTTAAATCATATTTCTCTGTTGAACTTTTTCATTTAAATCATTATCTCATAACATTATTTTTGCCATTGTAATTGCATTCAAGTCAGCTCTGAGCAGCATTAAACAATGTCTAAATGCATCTAAATGCAGCTTGTGGCACTGCAGTGCAAAGATGGCTTTTGTTGATGATTTGATTGAAATGATTAGTTTAGTTTTAATTTATTCCTTTATTTATATTAATAATTAAACTAATGGAATTTAAATAATTTGACCTAAAACATGAGACATACAGCTATGGAAAAAATTAAGAGACCACTTAACATTGATTTCTGAACTTGGAGTGGTCTCTTAATTTTTTCCATAGCTGTATATTTAATGGGGTTAGAAAAACTGCATTTATAAAGGGGAAAATATTGTCCCTTCTTGGAAAAGATTTGTCTGCAGTCTAAGTGGAAGAGAGGGGATACGCAGAAGGATGTTAAATGTAAATAAGAAGTTTGGAAACCATTGCTCTATAGCAATACCACTCTTGCACTTTTAAGGCACTTAGGACTTGGATTCACAGGAGTGAATAAAACTTTTTCCCATATATTTTTGATCAAATAAACATTAATAAAAATCTATGTAATAACATTTTCAGGAAAATTTTGTTTTCTCATTACCATAATGGAAAAACAAGAATTTGCTGAAACTTTGACCTCTCCTTCTCACTTTTAATGACCAACCTTTACTGGTGTCTTCCAGAGGTCATTCGGACGAGACTCAGAGAAGAGGGAAGCAAATACAAGTACTTCTTTCAGACGGCGCGCCTTGTGGCGGTGGAAGAGGGCTACGCGGCTTTTTACAGAGGACTCATTCCGCAGCTTATCAGACAGATCCCCAACACGGCCATAGTGCTGTCCACATACGAGTTAATTGTCCATCTGCTGGGTGAACCCTCCAAATGAAGCTACACACAACAAGCACACAAAAAATACTTTTGACCTGCAGCTAACGTGAACCGAATAGAATCCATCATGGACAGGGATGTTCTTTTCAATTACCCAAAGACTTTAAACAACTTTTTTTATTTTTAAGTTCAATGCATATGTCATCAAAACTGTTTTGCTTGTTTGTGTTATGTAAATGGCGCATATTGTATAGTTCTTTGTGTATACTGTATCAGTGTACAGAAAAGGTCATCTGAATATAGTGCTTTAAGTTAACTAAATTATTCTTATTATAAGTAGCAGTGTTTTGTTGCAGTCCATTGAATTCTTTGGATCTATATGATATGGTACTTGTCCAAGGGATTTGGAGTTAATAATTACTGGATCCAGGTTTTATGTTCTTGGAAGAAATGGAAATGATACTGATGAGGGCATAGAATAACTTGACATGCTGACGTTGCAATATTTTGTAATATTTTCCTGCTCCGTGACACCTAGTAGCATTCTGGAGTCTGACCAATTAATTCCATTCACCTCTTTACTAGAAACGTTTCATCCGTTTACTGTACATGTTAAGTTGTTCAACTTTTACAGAAAAGGAGAGTCTTGATGCATATGCTACTGTTGGTTTAATTAAATAAATTATGAAAATTATTTTATTTTTGTTTTTGTTGGAAATGCATAGTTGAAATGAGCCTTATAAATAAATGCATCTTTTTAAAGTCTGTTCGGATGAGTTTATGATTGTTAGCAAGACTTTGAAAATGAAGATAAGATAAAAAAGATAATCCCAGGATCCCAGCTGTTTACTTAAAGCAACATTAGGCTCCAAAATAAGAACATGATCTTTGAGCCTACTAGTAGTATCTTTATCTCTTGTGCCACAATGCGGTTCACAAAGTGGGAGGCACATATGAATCATTTGTAATGTGGAAGATAATGATCAAGGAATGTCAACATGTGTGCTTTTAGGCTTGTTAATTACGATTGAACTTATGATTACTGATGCAATACTAACATTTAGACAAAATTTGAACGTGACTGAAAGATGAGAGTGGACTGTTTAGAAGTTTTTAATATACTGTTATGTCTGTAAAGCTTAGAAAGTGTTGTGACATGCGTTGCCTCAAGAGGGCAGTTTTATACCATATAAACTTCAAATCACTTTCTTGAACAGGAGTAATTACAAACTCCAAATGATCCAATCGAATACAGATAACTCTAATGGCTTAATGTTAATGAAATGCTGCATATATAATGTATATAAAATAATTACAAAATGTATAAACAATGTGAAATACTACAAAATATAATTACTGTGCTGTTATGTATGTTATTTTCGGCTAATTATACTTTTATATTTTACATTATATATATTCAATATATAGACGTTTTACATAATTATAATAATTATTATTCTTTTTATGTCGGGAATGGTTGCAAAAAGTCCAACTTTTATTTTGACAGGTCTTTATACCGCACTCATGACCTGGATATGACCATGTTGTAGATTGATGCGCGCTTCTGTTGCCGCATGACCGTCTCCAGCGTGTGGTTTCTTCTGAATAACACTACTGTCATTATACCGTTTTGCAATGGAAACCTTTAACCAAATACTACTACAGTACCCGCCATTTGTAGTTGGTGGTGTCGGAGCGACGGCGATTGCTGCTGGAGGAGCGCTAATCTATAGAATTGCAACCAGGTATTGTAAGCCTGCCCATAAGATGTCGCTGGGCCTCGTATAACACACGAGTAACTAGCTAGGACTATAAACTACATTGCACCTGAACGAATGCTTTTTACGATTCACTACATTAAACCCGTATCGCAGCAGTATTTTCATGTATCAGTTCTGCAATAAAAAAGCGTGTGCTCGCGCAGCCAGCCAGTGAGCGGCGCGCGCTAAACAAACTAGCGCGCGAGATTTCGTACAATGCCTTATCCGTTGTCTTTGTTGTTAAGTATAACATATATTGTTACTTCTGTAAAATAATTATATATTAATGTACGACCTCCGTCAAAGCTTTTTAGAATCTTTCTAAATTATCATTTAAATTCATTTTCTAATGAAGTGTTGGTTAATACCATGTTACTGATAACTATTCCAAGTAACGTTAATTGTGTTATTTTGGCGGAAAACTAACGTAATTACCGTGGTAAGAGCAACTTCCTTGGAAAAGACTCATATTAAACTGTCAGAAACGATAAAACTGTAGTGGAAGATCCAAACGTGAATGACTTTTTGATATTCAGTGAATCATATTTTGCTAGACTATACCCAGGTATTAAACCTTTTATTGTTTCTGGAGTAGTAAGGTATGTGACGCTTTTCCTGGATTCTAATTCATTCAAATTTCTGCCAAATATGCAACATGCCATTACTTGACTTGATGGGGATGATGTTATCATCACAGGCTGAGTTTGTCAGTTTAATCAAGCCCTTATCAGCTCTAAAATGAGTCAATCAAATTAAAATCAGTCAAACTCTATTCATGCTAGATATTTAGTCTCAGGTCCTGAGACATTACTGATTGTGCTGTTTGAAAAAACAAAATCCCAGTTTTTCATTAGATTCAGATTTCCAGTGAATGTCTTGCGTGTCCCATGAAAATGGATGCAACCAAAAACACTGGACTGCTGGACTACTATCAACAGGATATAAGCTGAATAAAATAATTGCCTTTTTTTTTTTTTTTTTTTTTTTTTAAATGTATAGGCTAAATCTCAGGAGAAGTGTTCTCATATGCTCATACTGTAGAGTTTGATTGGATGCACAGCTTTTGACGTTAACAAATAAAAAGCTATTAATGATTATATATTTACTTGCCTTTGCAGTTAGCGTTTTTACCCCCGCTCTCTGCAGAACAGACAGTAGTGGAAGAACCACTGTTGTGGTCTGTCAGGTCATGTTAATGGAATTACAGTTTATATTTCTGTTATTAAGGCATAGTAACTTGCAGCAGTTCTTCTAAATCTGACCCTTTTTTATTTTACAGGAAGAAACCAAGTCATGTCCAAGTGAACTGCTGGTTCTGCAATCAGGACACAATTGTCCCCTATGGGAACAGAAACTGCTGGGATTGTCCATACTGTGACCAGTATAATGGCTTTCAGGAGGTATTGGCATTATGAGATTTGTTTTTTCTGTGTAATGGTAATGTTTTTGAAAAGACAAGATATGTATTACACGTATATATTTTTACACTGCTGCCGAAAGTTAAGATTATTTAATGTTTTGAATGAAGTCTCAGCAAAGCTGCATTTATTTGAACAAAAATATAGTAAAAACATTAATTTTGTGTAATGGATTTAAAATATTTAAAATAACTTTGTATCCTCTATATAAATATACTTTAAAATGTAACATAATTGTGATGTCAAAGCTGTGTTGTCAGCAGCCGTTACTGTAGTTTTCAGCATCACATGATCCTTCAGAAATCTGCTGATTTGGTGCTTAAGAAACATTTATCATTAACATTAATCATTGTTAAAGGTGCCCTAGAATTAAAAATTGAATTTACCGTGGCATGGTTAAATAACAAGAGTTGAGTCTGAGTATTAAGTTTGAGTCTCAAACTCCATTGTTTCCTCCGCCTTATATAAATCTCATTTGTTTACAAGACCTCCGAAGAACAGGTGAATCTCAACATAAAACTGACTGTTACGTAACAGTCGGGATCATTAATATGCACGCCCCCAGTATTTGCATATGCCAGCTCATGTTCAAAGGCATTAGACAAGGGCAGCCAGTATTAACGTCTGGATCCGTGCACAGCTGAATCATCAGACTAGGTAAGCAAGCAAGGACAATAGGAAAAATGGCAGATGGAGAAATAATAACTGACATGATCCATGATAACATGATATTTTTAGTGATATTTGTAAATTGTCTTTCTAAATGTTTCGTTAGCATGTTGCTAATGTACTGTTAAATGAGGTTAAAGTTACCATTGTTTCTTACTGTATTCACGGAGACAAGACTGTCGTTATTTTCATTATTAAACACTTGCAGTCTGTATAATTCATAAACACAACTTCATTCTTTATAAATCTCTCCAACAGTGTAGCATTAGCCGTTAGCCACGGAGCACTATCAAACTCATACAGAATCAAATGTAAACATCCAAATAAATACAATACTCACATAATCTGATGTATGCATGCAGTATGCATGACGAACACTTTGTAAAGATCCATTTTGAGGGTTATATTAGCTGTGTGAACTTTGTTTATGCAATGATAGAGTCGAGAGCTCGGGAGGGGGCGGAGAGCGCGAGCAATTAAAGGGGCCGCAGCCTGAATCGGCGCATTTCTAATTATGCCCTAAAATAGGTAGTTAAAAAAATGAATTAAAAAAAATCTATGGGGTATTTTGAGCTGAAACTTCACAGACACATTCAGGGGACACCTTAGACTTATATTACATCTTGTAAAAAATGTTCGATGGCACCTTTAAAAACTGTTGTGCTGCTGAATATTTTTGTAAAAACTAATACATTTTTCCCAGTATTATTTGATGAATTTAAATTTATTTGAAATCTTAATAGAAAGTTTTGTCACATTATAAATGTCTTTACTGTCACTTTTGAACAATTTAATCAATGCATTCTTGCTAGATAAAAGTATAGAGGTGGGTGATATCCCAGTAGTCATGAGAAATTTGTCAACAGGTAGAGATTTTGGACTATCATCTTTATCGCAGTTACGCTCACGTGACGTTGCCATGCTGCTCCATCAAGAAAGCTTTTTATGTGAATTTTAAACTAGGGCTGCATGATTTATCGTGATTAAACCGCACGATTAAACCACACCAGAGGGTGCTCTTGTGCAGAATCTCTAAATATGCCCTGCAGCAGAAGAAGATAACACGTGTCATATCGCTGTAGCCGAATAAACAGAAAATTGAAATGCTTTGATTGATTAAACATGACGACTGCCTTATTCTGTGTAAGAAGCCACATCATCTCACAGAAGGATGCTCAACTGTCGTTATAAAGTGAGTTTGGAGTAAAAACATATTATTAAATGTTGTCTTTTGTTGAACAAGATGTTAATAAATGCTTCTCGTTTCTGAAAAGAAGTTTGACGCATGTTGCTTTTTCAAATATACATTATAAGCGACTCAAAACTCGCAGTGCTTTCAGATGGATTAGCATTTGGAACCATACTTCATTGACAAGCTGCGCTTAAAAAAATAATAGCAGCCTTTGCGATTTAATAATCGCACTAAGAATCTCGTTTAAGCGATAATAGCGTTTAAGTTCAATGTTATTTTTCATATCGTGCGATAAATCGTGCAGGCCTATTTTAAACCGCTCAAGCACAATAAGTAGCGAAACTCATTTCAATATATGCGTGCACTGCCTGAGAGACAGTTTCTGAGTGAACACACTTGAAACGCGCGCACATAAAGCCACTGCTCATACAGCATGTGAGTACTGAACTGAGTTCTTTTTGCTGCCTTATTGGGCTTGAACGGTCAAATACACACACTTATGTGTCTAAATCTGTCCCTTGCAGCATTGTTTTCATCCACATAAATTCAGTATGGTGTCTAACCTGACTAAGGTCTATAAATGTACATTTATCAAGCAAGTGAGTCTTTGATTTGCACTTCTTTTTGATCTGTAGAACGGGGACTACAACAAACCCATTCCTGCACAATACATGGAGCATCTAAACCATGGCGTTTCGGCCGGTGTCCCTGAGTCACCGAAGACACTGCAGTGGGTCAATTGCCAGATGCTTCTGTGCAAGAAGTGTAACAATAACCAGACACTGAAGATTAAGCAGCTGGCCTCATTCATCCCCAGGGATGATGTAGGTTTAATAACTGACTTTGATTTTAATTTCTTAATTTCTAGATGACCAAGGTTTAAAGCTTGTTGCTTAATTAAATGAGTTTTTTATGCTTTTTATACAGGCAAAAATAATTAAATATGACATTCAATAGGAATTTAATGTTTTTATACTTAAAAGTCATTTATTTAGAAATTATTTTCATGTGCTATTATATTATGTCTGTTTTATAATGTGAAAATCATCAGCTCAAAAACAAGTAACATGCTTGCAACCAGTAAAATGTAATGCCATATGTTCACTATAATGGCAGGAAAACTATGATGAGGAGATCGAAGTATATAAGCACCATCTCGAGCAGACCTACAAGTTGTGCCGGCCGTGCCAGACGGCAGTGGAGTACTACATCAAACACCAGAACCGACAGCTGCGAGCTCTGCTCTTCAACCACCAGCTCAGACGCAGTCGGGATGCTGATAAAGCCTTTATTAAGGTGGTGATCTCTATATATTTACATGGTTTCAAATCAAGCCACAAGACTTGACATGAAAAATACAGGAAGATTTCTTTTATATACCTCTCTGAAGTGTATCTTCAAGAATACTAGGAGCTTGATTAGGTGCCAGGAGCTTGACATGGAAAAATGCTCTGAATTTAGATGTTGCCCAGATAAAACTGTAAAACCTGGTTTGCGTTTGTAGCATGTATCGAGTTTGATTAATGACAAGTCTGTTTCTAGTGTTTTCTTAAAATGCAGATAAATGTGTGGAAGTGATTGCCAGAGATAAGGAAAGACCTGTTTTCACTTGCTGCTTTTGTGTGCTGATTATTTTTTTGTTACTGCTACTGCTGATTCACATTTCATTTTTAATCAGGCTTGACATGCAAGTATCAAGTGCTATTCCCATATCAAGTGATCATTTTTTCCCCCCGCTCTTTTGTACAGAACACCTACTCCCTCAGCACGCCGGCCTGGTTGATCTTGCTCAGAGTCCTTGCGTTTCTGGCCTGTGCCTTCCTTGTAGCTGTGACTTTGTCTGGATCTGGAGATGTGGCCCCCTCTGTCACGCAGACCTTAAGCGGAGGAGTCGCCCCGCCTAAACGTGCTCTCCAAAACGACAGTGAAAGCAAGACTAATGAGAGCAAAATGATGTGGGATGATCTGGTGGATCTTCTTCCAGAAGAGGCCGTGGAGAACGCTCGACTCATCTGGCAGTCCGGAAGCGACCATCAAATGGCCGTGGCCTCTGTTGGTCTCCTAACTTGCATCACGGGGGTCTTAATGGCAGGACCTGTTAGGTGAACCAATTAAAAACATACATAATTGATTTTTCATTACAAAATTGTTAATAAATTGCATATATGTAAAACTTTTTTTATACTATATATATACATACATACTATATATAGCTTTGTATAAACAAGTAAAAGTTTTATTTTGAATATATTTTTATTATTATTATTATTTATATATATTAACTTTATTAATGCATGAATAAATGTATACATAATATATAAATATATTATTTATTATTTTATTAAATATATTAAGTGTTATTTATTATTTTTGCTATAAATCTTAGCTAAATATATATTTATTTATTTATTTTAAAGGTTGAGGAGGATTGACGCTGTGGCATCTGTGCTTTGGCTCCTCGTCATATGTTTTTACCTGGCCGAGTGTTACCTCAAGACGGACATTCCTGACTGGTTGGAATCTGTCAAGTTTGGAATCACTTCTGTGTGTTGTCTGGTGGGATTCGCTGCCGCTGTGGCAACGCACAAATCCTCGAGTCAAAGAAGAGCCAGAGGTCGCAGGTCAGAATCTGAGCAGTGACACTAAGCTAAGATACTTTATGGGACACTTTTGGGACATGTAGAAACAAGGGTTTGATTTTTCTCAGATTGACACATTTTCCTTCCAACTGTCTTCAGTTTATACTAACAAACTAATGCAATGTATAAACCTTCATGGCCTTTAAGATACTTGCTAACTAGGCCTTCAAAACTGTGCTAATAGATATAAAAAAGATTAAAAAAATATCTAGTCTGTGTAGATGACCTTGCTCAAAGTATTAGAAAATGAGTTTTGCCTTATTTGTAGTATTACTGCATGTTTTGCCCCTAATTTGACATTGGCAGAACATCTCAATTTCAGGCATTTTACATTTGGTTTGAAATAACAGCTAAGGTTTGGGGTATCTGGTAAAGATACAGACTAGTTCTATGAGTGAATGTTTTTTTTTTATGCATCTTGATGTGTATAATGCTGTTAGTGCATTATTTACCTAGAAATTGAAATGGTGCTTGTGGAATTGGGAATTTTTTTCCCATCCCATCTATAATGGATACTAACCCCTGATCCATTGCAGCATGAAAGTGGCGTTTAAAATTTACAAACCATCTACAACTTAAAAAACCTTGCTGTGTCAACTATACCCACTATATCAAACTATAACAAAAATACTGTATTATGCCAATACTGCTCAAATCTCATATTTGCAATCTCACAACTAATGTGATATTAGCAGTATTAAGTTGCTAACATACAAATGTTATTTTTCTGTTATACTTTAGCTCAAGTGCTTTCAGTTTTGACGTTAGGCTATAGCAGAATGCATTTGAGAGAATCTGTCAAATATTTGTGCCTTGAGCCTTTTCATAGATTCTAAATTAACCTGAATTTCAAGTCATAAAGTATGTATCCAGTTTGTAATCGTTACGCCAATACAAAATTTATAGAGTATTTATGTTTAAAGACAGAGAAAATTGGCTAAACAAGTACTTTGCATAGCACTATGCTTATTATATTATGATCAATATATTTACTATACTGTAAAATGTAATGAATGCACTACATTGTATTACATGCCATTTAGTTTGAATACTACTAACCACACTAAACCTCTGTAACATGTAGCCATCTCTTTCGAGTGTCTCTTACAAAAACAGACACATTTTCAAAACTTTTACAAACAAAGCTTTATAGCTTTAAAGCTTTATTGTACTTTCTTGTAATTTTCTATTAAGTATTGTATTTTTACTGTATTCTAGAAACGTGTGACATCATGTGACCCTACGACTATAGATTGTATATTTTGTAGATTTGCATCACTGTATTTCCCAAGTAACTGTATGCATGTGGCATATGCTGTGAAGTTTGTTTTCGCTGTGATCGAAGTACTTACTAATGTGACTTAGACATGTACTGTCCGCAACTTTTCTGTTATTTAAATCAAGTCTGTTTTCAAGTGTACCTTGAGCTTATTTCTATTAGATGTGTATCAGCTCATATAGATCTTGTGGTACTTGTTCACCTCCAACATACTGTAACTATCTCATAATGCTTGTAAGACAAGCTTTAATATTTATGATTTTGTATTACCAAAAGGTGACATGTCATGTGCCTATGTAAAGCTGCATTAAATGGATAGTTCACCCAAAAATTTAAATTCTTTCATTTACTCACCCTCAAATTGTTCCAAATCTGTATGAAGTTCTTCCTTCTGCTGAACACAAAAGAAGATATTTTGAAGAATTGACCATCAACTCTTTGGCTACTGACATTCTTCAAAATATCTTCTTTTGTGTTCAGCAGAAGGAAGAACTTCATACAGGTTTGGAACAATTTGAGGGTGAGTAAATGATGACAGAATTTTCATTTTTGAGGGAACTATCCCTTTGAGTATTTGACTCTAGACATCTGTAT